>NC_134503.1:10987490-11036557 GCF_040206685.1 Ascaphus truei
TTACATGGCCTGTTGGATTGCGCGACGGGGGTCGTGTTGGGAGCAGTTCGACCTCATTGGCTGAACCGCTCCCGTGATCCGGCCGTCGCGCGGCAAAATCACATTTATTTGATTCTTTGCGCCCCACACACCCCACCGCGCATGTGCAATCTATGGCCACGAGCATTGCCTTAAAGTATTTTGAGCTGTGCAGTTGCTCGCGCGGTCGCGCTAACATGAACGCGGCCGTAGGACGCTGTTTAATGTGTTCTGTCATAAAAATGAGTCAGCTTTTATATTTTGATTAGTATTTGACTAACCTACTACAGATCTATACTTCCTTTTTGTTTGTGATGTAATTGTGGAAATAAAAGTGGTGACATATACACTATTGCCTTGTACTGTGTGTCTGTGTGTCTGTGTGTATGTATATGTGTATATATATAAAAAAAAAAATATATATATATATAATCAAAAAAAAAATAGATGAAACCGTTCTGTGGCTAACGAAATGCTTTTATTTGTGCGAGCTTTCGAGATACATTGATCTCTTCTTCCGGCGATGTTACAATGAATGAAGCAAAAGGTAAACTTAAAAACAGTGTCTCTTGGAATGTTATCTGTGCTGTTCCTTCCCCAGGTTCGGATGTGTTTTATGGCTAGAGGTGTTAAATGGTTACTGAAAGCAAGTGAAGAAAGAGTGTGTATGTGTATCAGTGTGAATAAAAATGAATGGAGAGCCCACAGTATATACAGTGCTCTACACAAGGTGTGTGTGGAGTGGATATAAATGGTGTGGGTGGGTGTGGAAATGTGAGAGTTAGTAGCACAACTAAAAGTGTGTGTGGATGCTTAGTGGTCCCTATTGGTGTATAGGGATGGAAAAACAAGGAGTATTAGTATGTGTGAGAGACAGCTGTGTGTGCATACATATAGCACAATATGTACAGACATGGCCTTTAGCGCTTATGGGACGAGAGTTCACTACTGTCAGTAATGACTCATAAAATTTCGATCTCTGTTTAGGCCACTGCTAAGTGTCCCGAACAGTTGCATAAATTTGTATTCATGCAACCGTCTCTCTTTCGGGGTTTTAAGATTATCTTTGAGTATGGCAACCCTCAGATCGTTCATCTTATGGCCAGAGTCAGAGAAATGTTCGCCAACAGGACTGTCTCTTGTACCGCGTGTGATGCTGTGGCGATGCAGGTTCATTCTCTTGTTTAGCCCCTGCCCTGTCTCACCTATGTAGTAGCAGCCCCCTGGGCATTTCATGCACATGATGAGGTACACAACATTGCTGGAAGAACAGGTGAACCTTCCTCTGATTTTGTATTCCCGATTCCTGTGTGGTATTTGTATTGTGTCCGCTGTGTAGAGCATTGCGCAGGTTTTGCATCTTGGGTCCTGGCATGGTTTTGTCCCGCATTCAGTTGTACTGCTGAATACTTTACTCCACACCATAATATTCTTGAGATTATGGGGTTGTCTGTATGATAATAAGGGTGCTTCAGGGAAGACCTGTTGCAGTCTTGTATCTTCCTGGAGGATGAACCTTACTGACAGTAGTGAACTCTCGTCCCATAAGCGCTAAAGGCCATGTCTGTACATACTGTGCTATATGTATGCACACACAGCTGTCTCTCACACATACTAATACTCCTTGTTTTTCCATCCCTATACACCAATAGGGACCACTAAGCATCCACACACACATTTAGTTGTGCTACTAACTCTCACATTTCCACACCCACCCACACCATTTATATCCAGTCCCACTCCACACACACCTTGTGTAAAGCACTGTATATACGGTGGGCTCTCCATTCATTTTTATTCACACTGATACACATACACACTCTTTCTTCACTTGCTTTCAGTAACCATTTAACACCTCTAGCCATAAAACACATCCACACCGGGGGAAGGAACAGCACAGATAACATTCCAAGAGACACTGTTTTTAAGTTTACCTTTTGCTTCATTCATTGTAACATCGCCGGAAGAAGAGATCAGTGTATCTCGAAAGCTCGCACAAATAAAAGCATTTCGTTAGCCACAGAACGGTTTCATCTATTTTTTTTTTTTTTTTGATTATTGAAGCTCGGCTAACACGGTACAGATACCTCTACATATATATATATATATATATATATATATATATATATATATATATATATATATATATACACATATATATATATATACAAATATATATACAAATATAGCTGTATCCTGTGGAGGGTTTTTGTCACTTTTTTTACACACCATAACTTAACTCAGTATTATATATATATATATCTATATATATATATAAATAAAAATATTTGAGGCGCACCCACACATAAATGGTATAGACCAGACTGCTGGAGAGGGTGCTGCTATCAGAGTACCTGTAAGGTACAAAAATAACAAAGGATAGGCACACCAAAATCATGCATGTCTCTTTTATTGGTCTAACATTCCTGCTAACCAATGGATAAAGGCTCCAGAGGGCAGGCGAAACAATGGGCCAATAAAAGAAATTTTTTGGCATATTTTTGGTGTGCTTTATTCTTTCGTTTATTTATATTATGTATATATAATTTATTTGTGAGTGCCAACATATTCTGTAGCGCGGTACAATGGGGTACAGTTATGTATATTACAAAAACATAAAGGTGAAGACAAACCTGCACAGACAGATACAGAGGGCCGATGGGGGCCCTGCCCGTTAGAGTTTGCAATCTTAATATCTTGTATAATATACACACACTGAATTCAGTAGTTTCTTGATGAACCTTAAAATATTTGGCTTTGTGTTTAATTTACGTGACTGCTATTTTTTTGTTTTAGATTGTAGAAAGTGTTGACGAATATATATTTATTTGCAATTTCTATGGTCTCTCAAAATACCCCTCATATCAAGTCCCCGTTAAGTGAACATGACAATCAATAGAACTTTAAAACATGTCGGTGTTGCAGTACTAACATATTAGAACCAACTGTTTACTAACACTGAAGTTAATGAGCATGTACATCCATCATGTTGAAACCAATGCTCTTCCTGCTTAATGAGGTCTAAAGAGACTAATTACTGTAAACAGTACAGTAGAATAATTAGGCTTTCAGAAGCTTATTTATAATAAATATGCAATTATAGCACAATAAACACTTTATTTAGTTTGCAAAGCGTTATATTATGAAATGTGGGTCATAAGCCAAGATCTATTAAATTGCCTATATTGCTTTGCTTGAGCCCTTTTGCGTGTGTTGCAAGAATGAGAACTTCCCTCCGAGAATAATGCAAGTCTGGCAGAGGAGAATGTCAGTTATAAACTGTGCATTTGATTGGATGATGGTCGGGCTTCCTGTGTTGTGATTTCAAACCAACAGGGGAGTACAGCACGGGAACACAGCCTTTCAACAGCACAGCTTCCTCTGCCTGAGTGCACTGACAAAGAGCGTGCTCTGAAGCAACGAGCCTGCTCTCTGTGAGCAAAAATCACTATGAAATGAGGAAGTCTCCGAAGACCCAGGCAGAGGAAGCTGTGTGGTTTACAAGAAGAGCCTACATTAGTCCTGTAACCAAAAGTAACTTTCTTATACTTTTACATCAAAAAAGTAATTGTGAGGGGTGGGGTTATTTCTACTCTTACCTGCTGAATGCAACAAAGTTGTAAGTTCTTGTGCATATTTTGTCATACTGCAAGAGTATTGTTCTTTTGTCTTCTATTTGTTTTAGTGCATGTATCATATATTTAGCAATGATGTTCACTTGTATAGTTGGTCCTAACCAACCTTATTTAAGCAAATATACATTGTAGAAAGTAGTGTGTGTGTGTGTGTGTGTGTGTGTGTGTGTGTGTGTGTGTGTGTGTGTGTGTGTGTGTGTGTGTGTGTGTGTGTGTGTGTGTGTGTGTGTGTGTGTGTGTGTGTGTTGCTAAATTCTTCATTGATGCATCTCTGTCAACGCATTAATCTCTGTACACTTATTGCTTGCATTGTTTACTTTCAGCACACGTGTAAACTGTTCTGATGCCACTGTTGTATTTTGTAACAATAATAATTATGCCGTTGATTGGTTGTACTATAATGCCTTAATGTGAAGGAAAATGAATACAACACAGCTGTACTCTACCCGCTCCCTTCCCCCACATCATTTAAAAAATGCAAACACAGACTTATTTATTTTATTTAGAATTTTGCTTTATCGAGTAACTTGCCAAACAGTGATTTATTTGTTCTAGGAAGATAAAGAGTGCCTTTCTACTCTACTTTTTTTTTTTTTTTTTAAATTGACTTGTATCCTCCTTGATTAATAATTAACTCTCTCTTAGCTGGAATACTCTGGAGACCGGGTAAAGTGTATAAACAAAATAGCCTGCTATTTAAATAGACTTCTAAAAATAAGAAAACATTTTTTAATATCAAATGGTGTTTGAGATGACAGTCATCATTTTTTTAATGATTATCTTTATTTTGTATTTTCCGTTCCTGTTTATCCCCCTTTTGCAAATCGTTTTTAGCCTTAGAACTCTCTTGTTCTTCACAGTCCCATGTAAAGGCTCAGAAAGCGAGTAAAGAGCAGCAGCTTGAGATGATGAGCAGGCAGTACAAACAGCTGGAAAGTCGCCTGGATGAGATGCTGTCCAGGATCGCCAGGGAAACGGAGGAAATAAAAGACCTGGAGCAGCAGCTCACAGAGGGTAAGTACCTGCAACCGCCGTACTCAGGCGTGTCTTAAATAATGGGACCTCTTGGCTATTTGGATCAATCTCCCCCCCGCTATGTAACATCCCCACCCTCAAACCTTAATGGGGACAGCTGTGCAGCTGGACCATACTCCACCCTGAGCCACGCTCCATCCCACAATGAGTGGGCACTTCACCTTTTTGTTTCAACATTTTCCCTCATTCCCTCGAGTGTAAGCTCTCACTGCAAGGCCCTCATTTACTTTGGTTTGCGCTTGTTTGTCCTTATTTGTATGTAACTGTTTATGTGATTATCAAATCTCTGTACCCCCTTTGTACGGCGCTGCAGAATATGTTGGCGCTTTGCACGTAAATGACAATAATAATTTGTATTGTGTTAAAAGTCGCATACAAGTAAAATTCGTCCGCTTCACTCAGGATGTCAGTGAGGAGAGCCACAAGCTCCAATCATCTGTACCTGACCAAATCTGTTTCTAAACGCTCACTCTAATGTATGAAAAGATCCTTCAGGGTTACTTATGATCATTTCACATGCTAATTAGCGCAAGGAATCGAAGATCTACATCTGGTTGTGAAGTACTGAGCTGCCTTGTTCTGGGGTTTGAAAATCTATGTGTACACTATTTAGATGTAGAAGAGCAGCTAATAAATAATACTGCAAGATAAGCAGTTACCTAGTAGCAAGGAAAGTGTTGTTACCGGTGCGGCAGATCTGATTCTGTCTCCCAGGCTGAGCCGAGCTGGAAATGTCATGTGGGCAATGGGCTGATCTCTAGGGAGGTTTATCTGAATTGCGTCCTTGTCAGATTCCCTTGTTAATTGAGTTTAAGGAATATGATACTCATCCTTTATAAGAAATATATGATTGGAAGTGGTGGAAACCAAAGTGATATAAGCAGAAAAAGAATGTGGATATTGATTATTTGGGTATCTGGTGACTTCGTGGATGTAGACTTGTGTCATATGGACCTTGCTGCTAATATGGCACACATCTATAGGGACAGGGTCTTCATTATTTCTGCACCACGTGTGTGTGTGTGTGTGTGTGTGTGTGTGTGTGTGTGTGTGTGTGTGTGTGTGTGTGTGTGTGTGTGTGTGTGTGTGTGTGCTGTATAATAACAGTAGTGCAACAGTTTGGTTACTACAGATGTTCACCCCCTAAATTATGTTTGCAAGAGCACTGTGTTTGATGGTAACCATGTGGCACTGATGATAATATTGGGTAGGCTTCATATAGTTGCAGTTTGATAAATCGGAGCACTTTTGGAAATATACAACGCATTTCATAGACTGCATTACTTTTATGTGGGGAAGCCGTCTGCCGAGCAGAAATCACCAAACTGTATTTTTTCATTGTGTAAGCCAGGATGAGAAGCAATGCTGTTCGCTGCTCTTCTCGTCTTACTTTCAGTTTGCCATGTTGTGTCCCTTTGTTTTTATTCCTTACGCATCCTGTCTTCTCTTCCTGACCTCCTTTGTTTATTGTTTTCATGCATCATCTGTTATCTGCCTCTAATACAGGTGCAATCTGCCCGAAAAATAACTTTTCTACTTGATTGGATCAGGGATGGGGGGGGGGGGGTTGGTTCAGGGATGCCCCTCTGTTCCCAATCTGCTAAAAAAAAAAAAATAAAAAAAATAAGAACTGCTCCTTTAAAAGAGGCAATAAAAGGTCTTAAATTTTATTTATTTGAAAATGTTCATTTCCTGAAAGGTAACATAATCATATGTAACAAAACCACACTACAAACCAAAGCTTCCTAGGTTTTATCCTAAAGTTATCAGCTTTATACTAAGCATGAGTTCAGCATAACAAAGTCTCACAAAGTTTTACATACAGAACCAACTATCTCATTTTGTAACCTGTAGCACAATACGGTTTGCTAAAAATAGCAGTGTCTGTGACAGACACAAGACTTCTACTTAGCAGCCTTAAAAAAAGAGACAATTTCTCCTTGGACCAAAGTGAACCAATTCCAGTGACCTGTTTAGGGGTCTCGGCTGGATAATCTTTTTACCCAAATATAACACCTATTTGTATTTTATAATGTGAGATTTGGGAGGGGTGTGATTTCCTCTGGCTGCTCCCATTTGTGTGATGTGATCAGCAAGTGCTTGTACAGCCCGAGCCCCCCTCCCTATCTCCCCTTATCTGTATTGAGTCTCTGGTAAGGACAGGGGGGGTAGAGGGAAAGAAAATACTTGATTGACAAACGCTTCCCCATTTAGAGGCCCCTAAGAAATGAATCTGGCCTAATGCACCTCTTACACACTTATGGGGCCTTATTCTAACAAACCTTTTTAGAATATATGCCATGGTCTCACATTTTAACCTCACAGGGCCAGGAGTCTGCCACACGTATACAGATCTGTATACTCCATTTGTGTTGCAGTGTTTTACCTAACATTCTTTTTTTGAGGTTTCACACTATTTCTGCCATTTTGCCTGTTCATGCAGATCTAAGTAAAGTAACATTTGTGTGCATCTGAGCTAGAAGCAACATTCTTGGGATTAAATTAAGCAGAAACTATTACTGGATTGTATGGATTGTATGGTTTCACAGAAAATGTTAATTAAATAACATATTTAAAAACTGGGGTATCAGCATACAGTCTCAGATTGTGTGTTTTGGAAGGGAAATAATTGGAATACCGTACAGGTAGTTAGTGAATAAAAGCTGTGGATATATTTTGTTTGCCTTCTTCTGTAAATAGATATGACGTCTCACTCAAATGGCAGATTACTGCTATGCCATAGAGCATTGCAATATGCCAAAAAATACTTGCAATTCTTCTGCCGGGGCACCAGTTTCCCCAATGAAGGCCACAAAATATTTGGCTGGACTTGGGCCCATCTTGCCGATGTATATAATGACCACTATAAACATAGGATAGATAGGACTAGCCTACCTAGAGTAGGCGATTTAAAAGCAAATTGAAAATTAACAACTTTTTAATATGTTAACCCCTTAGTAGCCAAAGTATAGCCAAAGCAGCTTGTCATGGGCAACCTATGGCCATCTGGCCAGGAATGGCTACTACAAAGGGGTTAATATATCCCAAACACAAGACAATCTATTTTTTGCTAATACTTCCTAACCTCTACGGGCAAACACGGGGTTAAAGCCAATTTCTCTCCCCCTCTGGGCTCTAACCATGCACCCCGGTCACCCCACTAACCCCACCCCAACACACCCCTAACAACCCCCCATCTGAAGGAACAACTTGCAGCCCTATGCTCGGTAATAATGTAGGCCATTGTGCAAAGATAAATAAAACAGCATAAAACATTACTAAAATATACATTAACTGGTTATTAAACACTTTACTGCCAGTGGGGCTTCCATGGCCTTCTCATTGAGAGCTCGAATTAGCATGCAAGAGGTTAATAGAAAATAAAAAAAGAACATGTATCCCATCCATGTTGAGATTCTCCAAAGTATTCCGGGTCAATGGCGCCCCTGGAACTAATCTAGTTTGATAATCCAATGGGCCGATTTCTCCCCTCCTCCCCCATATTCATTCCATAATTGTTTAGGGATCTGCAAATGAAACGATCTAGTGTTTGGTATACAGTATATTGATCCCGTAATAGCCCAAGTGGCTAGCTATCCAAGGTTTCTTCAAGGACGAGCTGGCTGCTAGGGAGTTATTAATAATATATGTATGTGTTGAGTTAGCTTATTTGTTTCTAGGGTTTTTATGTGTTAACCCTTTCAGTGCCTGAATGACTTTCTTTGTAATTCATCTGAAGCCTCAGGCATCAAAGGGTTTAATTTATCTTCTGCCATAATATATATGTAATATATTGAATTGCATAACCTTGTGGTAGAAAAAAGTGATATTTGCATGTGGATGTGTCATTATTTATGAAATTGCGATCATGACTATCTCAGTTCTCCTGAATTACCGGCAAAGCTATATAGAAATTAGATCATTAATGCACAGTTAACATGCACTTTTAACACTATTCACTAAGATTATATCGTAAAAAATATCTAGTCCTAAGGTGTCTATGTACTGTATCAAGTAGTGCGATTCTGGGTCAAAATTTGCACATGGCATCAAAGAAAAGAATCAAATTTTAATTAATTTGTTTCCCCCATTGATGGATATGGTCGTTTTTCTTGTCTTTAAATATATACAGTACCCTTACTTTCTTCCTCCAGTATGTTACTTTACAAGCCCATGTTTTCGTGATGCCGTTGTTTAGCGATTCACATTATTGTGGTTCTGTTGCTCACGTTGTCGATGCCGTCACTGCGACTCGTGTAAGTGTTACTGTGTCTTGTTGTTCTGTGTTCACCATTTATTCAGGTCAAATAGCGGCAAATGAAGCGCTAAAGCGGGATCTAGAAGGCATTATATCAGGACTGCAGGATTATTTAGAGAGCGTTAAAGGCCAAGCCAAACAAGCTCATCGTGACTGCAGAGAGCTTCAGTCTGAAAAAGAGGCATTACTCCAAAGACTTGCTGACGTGGAAGAAGAGAGAAATCAACTAGAACTAGTTGCTATGGATGCTGAAAATATGAGAAAGGTAAGTAATATATTGTCTTTTTAGTATTTCCCTTAGGTAGTAAAGGGCTGAAAAGATACTGTTTGACGAAAATGGTTTTCATGGAATCCATTAGTCCTGATTATTTGTATTAGTTAGCCATTAAATGTATTATCGTGCCAAGCCATCTGTTTGTGTTCTAGACAACATGTTTTCCTGCTGCCTATCATAGTTCCCCATCTCTGTATCCCTGATGCTTTTATAAATCTAATCTTGATCACATAGGTCTGTGAATTGAAAGGTAACGTCATAATGACAGTCACATAGCTAACGAAGCTTTCTCTAAAACTACCAATGGAGCGGTGTGTGTCATTGTAGGAACTTGCAGAGCTGGAGCGCTGCCTTCAAGAGCAACATGAGCTGAATGAATCTCTTCGCCAAGCTCAGGGAGACCTCAGTGCGTATGAAGCGGAGCTTGAGGCCCAGTTAAAAGTCAGAGATGCTGAAGCAAACCAGTTAAAGGAAGAACTGGAAAGGAGACAGCGACTCGGTCAAGTGAGTATTTCAATATTTTTCCTGAATAAAGCAACATAATGAACAGCCTGTTATTTAAAAATGGCAGATGTGGCAGACATTATTACTCCCGCTGGTGCGTTGCAGAGGGACATACACAATGCAGCAGCAAAGAAGCGGCTGTTGTTTTAAATAAGCCATGTGGGAAAATTGGGCGGGGCTAGCACACCATTTTACCAGTTAGTGCGTGTCGTCTGGTTTAATAACACCTGCTACATCTGTATCTCCAGGAAATGTGAACATTGTATATGATGTTTTATAGATGGAGCATTCAGCTTTGCAGGCTGAACTTGCAAAAGATAAGCAGGCTCTGGAGAATGCTCTGACTAAAGCACAATTATCAGAGGAGAAAGGCCATGAAAACAAGAAGCTATTGTACCAACTAAAACAGCTGCAGGTAGGACCCGAGCACACTGCACTCTATACACAAGCACAACTCTTCCTACTTTCCTAATGTCCAGCCTTATGTTTTCCCAATCTTATATGTTTTGTAATATTAACCTCAGTTTCGTAAAACAAACATTGCAAGTACTGAATAGTACATGTGTTCTGCCTGGGCTCCCTTGATAACCATCTCAAACTTGATAATTGTCTACAGTTCTTGTTTAGTTTTTAATGCCTACTCCAAATAGTAATGGAATGAAATGTAAACCAAAATGCATGTTAAATGTATCTATTTTTTGCAGGGAGATAATAATTTTCTGAACGAGCAGCTCAGCAATCTTCAAGGTCAGCTGGACCATGCCGTAGATAACATGATTCATCCAGGACAAGTCACAGCCCGTGTTGCTGAGCTCAAGCGAAAACTGCAGACAGGTGTTGGAGAAATTAGGTAATATAGTTGGGTCGATTGGTAAGTTATTTATGAAGTCGTTACTATAACTACCTACTACCTAACACAGCTGAGTGCGTGTATTCCCTGTTGTACAAGTAGTATCAACTATGCATAGCACAGCAAAGTGTTACGGATCTCTGTTATAATGACTGGGATAACTACAAAAGGATTTGCCTTCCTAGGTAAAATAATATGATTCTCGTTTCCATCTTTTTTTGAGGAATATTATTCCTTTTCGCATCCAAAACGTAACTTTTAAAATACATCCCCCGCTCCCCGTTCTGTTGTTGTAGGGTGTTATGTTTGTTTTCTGTTTAGTGCTTTGAAATCAATGGACAAATGAATGTTTAACTTCACTAGAAATGGTTGGTAAAAAAGCAGTTGATATATAAATGTTTTCTGGTTTTGTTTTTTTTTTACATCAGGTGTACCAATGCATCTGATATTTTAGGGCAAAATCTGGCGGATCTTCAGAAACAGATAAATGAAATCCTTGCTAAATCCCAAGAAGAAAAAAAAGAAGCCC
Organism: Ascaphus truei; assembly: GCF_040206685.1. Taxonomy (NCBI): domain Eukaryota; kingdom Metazoa; phylum Chordata; class Amphibia; order Anura; family Ascaphidae; genus Ascaphus; species Ascaphus truei. The sequence goes on from NC_134503.1 coordinate 10,998,594, forward strand.
AAGATAGACAGAGGAAACTACAGGAGGAAATGGCAACACTGCAAGACAAAGCTAGAGAAGCACCCGAAGATTATAAGAGGGCCTGTAACAAAGCAGCTGAAACCAGGGTAAGGCCTCGGGCATGAAGCGCTTACCCGTGCTGAGGCGCGCTGCTGCTCGGCAGTGAGCCCCTGCAGCCGCAATGAGAGCGGCTTTAGCAGGGGCTCGCGCACGCTTGCGGAAGCGTGTGTCTTAACAAATCTTTAGTTTCTGAGCTCGCCGGAGCGCAGGGCCGGTCACGTGAGCGGTTCGCCCAATGAGGGCAAACCAGCTCTGTGACGTCACAGGCCCCCCCCCCCCCCCGACACGCCCCCGGACGGCGTGCGGTCTAAGGCCAGGGAAAGCAATCGTTTTCCCTCAGCCTCTGTGCGCCTCCGCACAGCTGAAGTCTCTATGGACTCAGCCTTAGGCTGCGTCCATGCTAGCACAGCGCGTGGCGCTTGTCGATTTTACTTTGTGCAATATTAATACTCACGTCCCTGCTCACGCAGCGCTTGTGCGTGGGCACGTAAGCTCTCCCAAGCTTGGTGCTTGGGGAGACACTTCCATTTGATTTTCAAGCGCAGAGCAGGGTAACATGACCCTGCCCTGACCAATGGGGGGAGAGAGGCAGTATAGACTGAGTGGAGAGAAGTGGAAATGGGGCGGGAGTGAGCGGAGAGTGTTTGAAGGTGGGGGGGGGAGAAAATGAAGAGACGGGGGGGGGGAGAGAGGAGGGAAGGGGGAGGGAGAGAATGGAGGGACAAACCCACACACACAGCCCCGATCCAGCCAATGACACGGCCCTCCCGTAATAGCCACGCCCCCCGCTCCTGCTCTAAAATTATTGCAGGACAGCCAATCGCTCATGATTGGAGAGCTGGTGACGTCACCGCTCTCAAGCATGAGCGAGCTCAGCGGGAGCGGGGCCGCAGCCTAAGAACCGTTGTAATACTTATAGAGTTTTCACATAAACAACTGTTGTAATTATTTGGCACTGTATTATTAATTGTATTGCGTCTTTAACACAAGCTACAACACAGCTTTATAATAAACCATAGACCTTTTGGTAAACATTACAGTTCGTTTACAAAGGGCTTAAGTAATTCCATAATGAATGGGGTAATGGGATAACTGACACGTGACTGGATTCCTTTGGAAAGTAGGCTCTGTGTTAGCAGTGCTTGGATGGCAGCCACATAATACCGATGAGCGAATGGGGATCTTTTTGCTGTTAGAGTGTATTGTGGACCTATTTTACAATGCATCTTCCACATTAGACTGCTAACTGAAGCATCGTGTTGTTGCCTAACGCTTTCACTTTAGATGCAGTCAGAGAAGAGGCAGTATGAGGCCAAAGTTCGCCAGCTGGAGAATGAAAACAGACGGTTAAATGGAAAAATGAAAGGCCTGGAAGAAATCCAAGGCGTGGCAGATCAGCAGCTTCAAGAAGCTGACGAGGAGCGTGAGAAACTGCTTACAGAACTGCAAGACTTGGAGAAAAAGGTATGACAGCTGATCCATCCATACACTGGGTACATACAATACTGCACACGTTTTTTATGCAGAGAAAATGAATACGGTTTTTGTTCCAGAGAACAGTGGAAGATGCCCAGGCACAGAGGCAGTTGTTTGGCCTAGATAAGGAACTGAAAGATCTGAAGAGGGCAATGGCAATTTCTGATAAGATGGCGACCTCAGAGCTGTCGCTCGCCAAAGATCAGCTGAAGTCTCTCCATGGAACTGTGCTTAAGCTAAATAATGAGCGAGCCGGGGTAACTCATTTTGTCGATATTTTTTTTTTTTTTTTGCATATTTAACAAGAATTAAACATACAGGACCGTTATTCACATAAACTATTACCTCATCAGCTTTAAACAATTGTTCATTGTTTCTAAGACCTCTTTTCAGGGCTTTGAGCCAACCTCAGATTTGTGGACCAACCATTACACTATTTATATGCAAATGATGTGCATTCACCTGTGTACAAATGCATTGGTTATTCCTATAACTTCCCCAATGAGAAGATTAAGAATCTCTGCACTGTACAACAAGAAGTAGCATTATATGCATCCATACATTCTGCTATTGCTAGGGACTAGATATGTATGCATACCTAACTGATTCAAGAATACTCCAGTTATTGGTGTTACTTTAAAGCACCTGTCCGCACTGATTGCTCTGATAGAAGTGTTTGAATTATTCAGTGACTGGGAGGTTAAAATTGAGCTCTCCCCAGAGCCCAGTGCAGTCTAAAGCCTACCATGATAATATCTGATGCAAGAGATTACGGAAATCATTATTTTAACTGTGTGTGTGTGTGTGTGTGTGTGTGTGTGTGTGTGTGTGTGTGTGTGTGTGTGTGTATAATCTCTAGATCTATCTCAGGTGGCAAGATATTAGCATTATATGAGGTAAACTCATATAGGGTTCTGGGGGCATTGCTAGTAACGTTAGAAAGGTCCCCATCAATAGGAATTGCTATTTTGAAAAGTAATGGCCGTATTTTGTTTTGCTTTACTGTTTATTGTAGGAAATGCAGGAAGCGGAGAATTTCTGTTCTCAGACTGCCCAGGCCATTCAGGATCTTGGTAACGCTGAAGCAGAGATTGAATTGCTGCAAAACATCCTAAAAGATAGAGAGAAACAGGTGCGTGATTTTTCTAGCTCTTGTTTTAGTAAGAAGCTGGTCACTGATTTGCAGGTTTCTTTGGCAGTTAACGGCTTGATAACAAATAATTGTTGATGGGAAAACGGTCATGATCAAGGCTGAATATTCCAAGCAACGAGCGTATCTCACATCTTACAATGAATAAATGTGTTGACAAGCAGTTAAAGCAGCTACACATAGTTTGCAAGCATCTGCTGACCACTTGCAAAATTCCTGTCTTGTAGTGTCACTTAATTATCACTGTGTTCAATTATTAGGGGGATATCATGATAACCATGATCATGCAATCGCTGCCATTCACTTAATTGGTAATTAATGCACTATTGCACTTCCTGTGCATTTCCCTCTTAAGATTCTACACTGTCACCTAATTTTAAAATGTTTTGTGCAGTTATTTTCTGCTTAATGTGGATATGGATTTAAATATTACACTATTAAAAGTGTGTGTGTGTTATATTTTATTAGTAGCTGTACCCGGTGTAATATACGCTGATCTGAAAGGTTGTTAATTAAACATAACTTTGTTTTCACTCCTCCATATAATGCTTTGCTGTCTCTTGTCCCCTCTTCCCCACCTTACGCTCTCCTCCATTATGCCCTGCTCCTCTTTGCACTCTCTCCTTCCCTCTCTTTGCACTCCCTGCCTTACTGTGTCCGCTCCTATCTGTGCACATTACACTTCCTCCTCTCCTACTCATCTCATAGGTCTCTATTTTCTCGTACTCACCTTGCTGTCTCATCTCCCTCTCTTTGCACTCCCTCCTGCCACATATGCACACCGCTGTCTGTTCCCTCCTCCTCCCTCTGTCTCATCTCCTTGCTGTCTCTCTCTGTCTCCTCTCCACTCCTTGCGGTCTCTCCTTCCCTCCCTCATTCATCCTGCCCTGCTCCTCGTAGCACTCACCTCCCCTCATTTTGCGCACTCTGCTTTACTATGTTGCTCCTCTCCTACTCATCTCATCGGTCTCCTTCTCTCCTTGCTGTCTCTCTGTTTCTTCCTCCTATTCGCCTTGCTGTCTCTCCCCACCTCGTTGCATTCTCTCCTGCTCCATGTGCACACTGCATTCCATTCACAGAGGGGAAAGTATGTGCAGCCTCACTGGCTGTCTCAGGGTGAGTGACAGGCAATTCAGCCTATCACAGAGGGAAGTGCAGATGTCCTGAAAGTTTTAGATAGATAGATATAGATAAACACGTGGTTATGTAATTGTTTTCTCTCTTTTCCCAGCTACATGATGAGATGCAAAATGCTGATGCAGGGATAACAACTTCAAATTATCAGCAGCTTGAGATTGACAAGCTAAACCACACTTTGAAAAAACAAAGGGCAGAAATTGAACGTCTAAAACATTTATTGGACCATGCTAAGGCTGGTAGGAAATCATTTTTCTTAATCTCCTGTCTTTATTTTAGGAGACATAAGCTAAAAAAAAAAAAAATGATATATTACATTTTGCAAGGCTATAGTCTATTTGAAATATATTTTATCAAGGTCAAATAAAATTGCCATAGCAACGTATAAAATGCAAAGGCAACTTTGAAAAGCCGGGAAGTAGCATATAATTTGCTACGTTGCAATTGTTCCTTCTATTTCATATAGTTTAAAAGCATATTATGGAACATGTGTATCAGTCTCTTGGCTGCAAAATTGGGGCAAAATGTGGAGCACACAAATAGCACCAGATTGATGAAGGGGAAAAGATATTAAATCTGGCGCTGTTTTTTGCCCCACCCTTTCAGCTGGGCCATCACAGGAACACCTATTAATGGTGCGGTCCACCCCTGACATTACAGAGCAGTCCCTGCTCTCAGGGGCCATGCCCCAAAGTGCTTCCCCACCTCCTATAGAGTAGGAAACACAAAGTAATGAATATATACAGTGTGTGTGTGTGTATATATATATATATAAAATAAATAGATGATACCGTTTTGTGGCTAACGAAATGCTTTTATTTGTGCATTTTAGCCACAGAACGGTATCATCTATTTATTTTTTGATTATTGAAGCTCGTATCAGTACCGTGTTAGCCGAGCTTCAATAATCAAAAAATAAATAGATGATACCGTTCTGTGGTTAAAATGCACAAATAAAAGCATTTCGTTAGCCACAGAACGGTATCATCTATTTATTTTTTTATATATATATACAGCTAAACCCCGTTATAACGCGGGTCTCGGGGTCCACCCCGAGACCACCGCGTTACTAACGGGGTCGCGAGAAAAAAAATGGCCGCCGCGCTTTAGCGCATATTCATCCCGCGGGACAGGAGATGGGAGCGGGCATGTCCCTCCGCTCCCCGCTTCCCCCTGTCACCGCGGGACAGCCCGTGGGGCAGGAGATGGGAGCGGGGATGTCCCTCCTGTCCCCGCTTCCCCCTGTCACCGCGGGACAGGCCGCGGGGCAGGAGATGGGAGCGGGGATGTCCCTCCTGTCCCCGCTTCCCCCTGTCACCGCGGGACAGGCCGCGGGGCAGGAGATGGGAGCGGGGATGTCCCTCCTGTCCCCGCTTCCCCCTGTCACCGCGGGACAGGCCGCGGGGCAGGAGATGGGAGCGGGGATGTCCCTCAGGTCGCCGCTTACCTCAGATCCCGCTGCCTGCATGGAGGTGGTAGCGGGGGGTTTCTTCTCCCCACCGCTGTCCCCGGTGCTCCCGCTGCCTGCGCGGGAGGAGGGGGGGGAGCGGGTGGTGGTGCTGGTCGCGGCCTTTCCTCTGCTCCGACCCCACCCCCCGTCTGTGTAGAGTGAGAGAGTGTGTGTGTGTGTATGTATATATGGGAGAGAAAGTGTGTGTGTGTATATGGGTGTGTGTATGTGGGTGTGAGTGTGTGTAAGTGTCTGTGAGTGTGTGTAAGTGTCTGAGTGTGTGTGTAAGTGTGTGTGTGTGTGAGTGTCTGTAAGTGTGTGTGAGTGTGTGTGAGTGTCTGTAAGTGTGTGTAAGTGTGTGTGAGTGTGTGTGAGTGTCTGTAAGTGTGTGTGAGTGTGTGTGAGTGTCTGTAAGTGTGTGTGAGTGTGTGTGAGTGTGTGTGAGTGTCTGTGAGTGTGTGTAAGTGTGTGTGAGTGTCTGTAAGTGTGTGTGAGTGTGTGTGAGTGTGTGTGAGTGTCTAAGTGTGTCTAAGTGTGTGTAAGTGTGTGTAAGTGTGTGTGAGTGTGTGTGAGTGTCTGTAAGTGTGTGTGCAGTGTGCAGTGTGTGTGCAGTGTGTCAGTGTGTGCAGTGTCAGCAATGAGCAGTGTGTGTGCAGTGTGTGTGCAGTGTGTGTGCAGTGTGTCCAATGAGCAGTGTGTGTGCAGTGTGCAGTGTGTGTGCAGTGTGTCCAATGAGCAGTGTGTGTGCAGTGTGTGTGCAGTGTGTCAGTGTGTGCAGTGTGAGCAATGAGCAGTGTGTGTGCAGTGTGCAGTGTGTGTGCAGTGTGTCAGTGTGTGCAGTGTGAGCAATGAGCAGTGTGCAGTGTGTGTGCAGTGTGTGTGCAGTGTGTCAGTGTGTGCAGTGTGAGCAATGAGCAGTGTGTGTGCAGTGTGCAGTGTGCAGTGCAGTGTGTGCAGTGTGTCAGTGTGAGCAATGTGCAGTGTGTGTGTGCAGTGTGCAGTGTGTGTGCAGTGTGTGTGCAGTGTGTGTGCAGTGTGTGTGCAGTGTGTCAGTGTGTGCAGTGTGAGCAATGAGCAGTGTGTGTGCAGTGTGCAGTGTGTGTGCAGTGTGTCAGTGTGTGCAGTGTGAGCAATGAGCAGTGTGCAGTGTGTGTGCAGTGTGTCAGTGTGTGCAGTGTGAGCAATGAGCAGTGTGTGTGCAGTGTGCAGTGTGTGTGCAGTGTGCAGTGTGTGTGCAGTGTGCAGTGTGCAGTGCAGTGTGTGCAGTGTGTCAGTGTGAGCAATGTGCAGTGTGTGTGCAGTGTGTGTGTGCAGTGTGCAGTGTGTGTGCAGTGTGTGTGCAGTGTGTGTGCAGTGTGTGTGCAGTGTGTCAGTGTGTGCAGTGTGAGCAATGAGCAGTGTGTGTGCAGTGTGCAGTGTGTGTGCAGTGTGCAGTGTGTGTGCAGTGTGTGTGCAGTGTGGCAGTGTGAGCAATGAGCAGTGTGTGTGCAGTGTGCAGTGTGTGTGCAGTGTGGCAGTGTGAGCAATGAGCAGTGTGTGTGCAGTGAGTGTGTGCAGTGTGTGCAGTGTGCAGTTTTAAAAAAACGGGAGCCACGGGAAAACCGCGTTATTACCGAATCGCGGTATAACGAGGCGCGTTATAACGGGGTTTAGCTGTATATATTATATATATATAACAACAACAACAACAACAACAACAAAATCCCTATAGGGAGCACACAGGTGTACCAAATGAATAACAAAGTTTGTTAATAATGAATAAAAACAGGGAAGAAAGAGAATAAAATGGAGAGGGACATAAACCTATATTCTGGAGGGAATAATGGGCTATGCTACAAAAACATGGACTGTAAATTGTGTCAGTAAATCAAAACACAAAGTCAATGACCCTGCAGAGGTCTAAATGACAAAACGATACATGAACTTGAAGGCAGACAGTAATGTGGTGTGAAAAAACTAACTAATGAATTGTAAATGCACGTGCAAAAAATATAGTTAGTACCACAAAATGACTGAATGCAAAAATACACAGAACATGAAACCAATCACAACATGCAAAAAAACAGCAAAGGATAAGAAAAGCTAATAGCCAAAAATAAGATGGTAGTATTACTAGCAATTCTTTAGAAGCTATGAAAATACATAAATTGCTTCTAAAGTCTTTAGTAGCTGTGCATGAAAAAAGAAATATATATAGTCAATGAAAATAGCAAAGTCCAGGTACATCACCAATAAACAGGAATAGCAGTAAATCCTGTGGGTGGTCCCTAGTAACAGAATAATGAAGGAATATGGGTCCCCCTGCCAAGCTCCCACTCCTACGCGTTTCGGCCTGAACTGGCCTTCAACTATGAGTGGGAGCTTGGCAGGGGGACCCATATATATATATTCCAATGGTGTAATAAACTAATTTATTAGATTGCACACAATAAAAATCTTAAATTCCCACTCACAATTGGTCCAGTGTTTAAAAGCATGTAGAAGATCCTTCCAACCTCTTTTCCGCTGTATTTGAATCTGCATTGTACCCCTGAGGAAGTGAGAGGAGATCCCACCTAACGCGTAGGGTGAGCGTAGCAGGTTTGGCAGAGCCAACAGAAGTCAACGGAGCGGTGACATCTTCACTCTCCGCCTCCAAGCATCACGCGGGAGGATATCTCCTGACGACGAGGCGCTAGGCAGTACCACCTGTGGCAGGAGGAATAGACCGCCCCCACAAATACAGAGAAAAGAGGTTGGAAGGCCCTATGTACACTGTACGTGCTTTTAAACACTGGACGAATTGTGAGAGAGCATTTTTTAAGCGAGACCACTAACCTTGGGCAGCAGCACCTCAGGACTAGCTATATACAGCTGATTAACTTCACCATAATGCTGTGGTGGAACAATATTAGTTATTATTCATCTATGTACTGATCTTTTTGTATAGTATGTGTGTACAGTTTGTGTATATATATGTGTATGTATGTATGTATATATGTATATATATTATATTATATTTGTATATGTGTATACACTCACACTCTCATGCCCTCTTTTTACAAATACGTATGTGCCAGAATATTAAACTATTAATGTTTTACAGATAATATTGGCGAAATGGATAAGCTGCTGGATGAGATTGCATCCCTCAGACATGCCCTTTTTGACCAGAATGATTACATCACCGGTATGGCTGACCCATTCTGGAGAAAGGGCTACTGGTACTATGTGCCACCCCCCTCAAATGTAAGCATATTTCTGTGGAAACCTTTTGGGGCTTATTCATATTTGAATATGTTATTAAAGGAAATCAACTGAGAAATGTCTACAGCTTACAAAACTGTGCTCCATTCCATGTTTCAATCTGTAAAATAGAAAAAACCAACAATCCCAAAGAAGGTGAGAAGTCGTGCAGCACAGGACATTCTGTGTGATGGCTGGAGTTTAGTTCATCCGCAGGTTGGCTACATCAAACAGCCTGCAAACTGTCTAAGGCCGAAGCCACGCTAGGCGGCAGAAGAGGCGATTTGTGGCCTAGGGGGAGGCGTGATTCGCCCTCATTGGCTGAACCGCTCACGTGACCTGGCAGTCACGCGACAAAATCAAATTATTTTGTTGCGCGAAAAATCGGCTGTGCCATCGCGCATGCTCCACGGCCATCCTCGTTGAGGCACGGCTATTTGGTCGCGCTAAGCATGTACGTAGCCTAAGCCTGGATACTACAATGCAACACAGTGTTTTACCATGTAAGCTTCCCTCTAAAATAATCTTCTCATAACTCCATCTGTGTTGTAATGGGCAATGCTCCTTTTTAGTTATTGTAGTTCAACAACCAAAACATATTCATTAGGAATGTCTTTTAAAACGAAGTCTGAGAACTCATTTTGTGGATGTGTTACATTGAAAGCTTTTGTTACCTGTAACCCTTCATTACCTGTGACCCATTGCACAACGTTATAATGTATAGTATCAGAAAAAAAAATGATCCCTTAAACACTTAACTTCTACTTTGTAGGTGTCAGGTCCCGATTCTCTGAGTACTAAAGACTCTGGCATTGGTTTGCAATACCCTATCACATCATCGCCTGCAAGACGGAGAGCTGGTCATATCAGACACTCCAAAAAGGAAGAATCTGAGCCTCCAACAAGGGGCCATTGGGTTTATTCACCATTCAGAAGTGGACTGCACAGATGGCACGCTAACAGAGGCAAGTTTGTGTCATAACTGTGACTTGCTACTGTATGGAAAAGTTCAGAAATTGCACAATAGATCTTTGTGTTGCAATTGAAAATGTCTTATTCTCTCTGAAGATGGGGGCGATGGAGAAGACGGTGAAGCAGTGAGAGAAGCCAGTGTTCCATCAGCGTGTCACTTTGTACCTCCTCCGGGGTCTGTTATTTACACCGTACTTCCAGGAGGTGCTTCTGCACCACAAGGAACTGTGATGTATGGGCCATCACCACCCTCCAGTGGTACACCATGTGCACCTGGCACTGTGGTTTATGGACCCCCTCCTGTCGGGACTCAGATTGTTTATGGACCTCCTCCACCTCACTTTACTATTCCTCTAATCCCCACTGGCGTGCATCACTGTAATGTACCTGAACATCATGCGCTAGTAAGATATTAACTGTCCATGCTTGTTTACCCTTTGTCCCTTTGATTTTGGATACGTCGAGACAGAGACACACAGAGACACACAGAGACACACAGAGACACACATACATATACATATACACACGGATACATAAAAGTGTGAAGAGATTGGGGCACACACTTAACTAATATGAGCCAGACTACTGGAGAGGGTTCTGCTATCAGAGTCCCTATAAGGTACTGTACAGAAATAACAAAGGGATAGGCACACCATAAATATGCACCAAAAAAATTATCCGTATCTTGATGAAGGTTCCAGTGAGTAGCTGAAACGTTGGGCTACTAAACAGCATTTTATTGTGTCTGTGTGTGTGTCTATATATTGATATATCATATCAATCATGTTAACTGCTATAGAATTAGCAACAGAGCATAAGCAAATGAAACAGCTGCCAAAAATTGCAACAATTCCGTTCAGCACAAAACTGTCCAAAATCACACTTTTGAATGGTGAGGTCGTTAATGGTCTGTTCGAATAAACCTTCGACAATCAGACCCATGCAAGGCAAAACCATAAGAAAAAAATAACTTTTGTGAACATTCAAATTTATTAGTTGGGATACACTATGCCTTCTTAGGATCCCCCGAAAGATCTACCAAGGAACTTTTCAGGTTTAAACCTTTGACATAGTATTGGCAGTACTGTTTCCTTTGTGAAATATTTATTCTGGGTTGAATCTTTGCTGTTTAAAACCATTACATTTAAAACCTTTTAAATATGTCAAGTTTGGACCTTCCCACCACAGGAAAAGGAAGTCACTCGGCTTGAGGATATTGTTGAGAATTTAAAGTCTCGCCGTCACACAGAAAAGAAAGCAAAGGAAAGATTACAAAAAGACATTCAAGAACTTGAACATCAAAAAGAAGTACTCAGGAGGGAAGTGGAGGAATTGCGTATGAAAGGCCAGAAACATAAACGCAAGTATGAAACATAGACATTAAGGCCCATATTTACAAAGTAGGGCCATGCCATGAGACCCATTGCACCCCGTTCAAGGGAATGGGCCATAAGGTGTTTTGTGTAGCTTGCAACCTGGTAAATATGGCCCTAAACCTTATTGTGTTCAATGCCAGCGAGACCTGCAACACATTGCCTTTCAGTCTGAGGGCCCTATGTGAAATATGCCTGTGACAGGCTGGATCTACAAGAGTATTCATCCTAGTTACAAGATTTTTGGGTACGTCTGTGATGAGATGAGAGAGATTTTTGGAGCAAGTGAGAGGAGTTGTGGCTGAGTTACAGTTGCATGTTGGCGCTGGTCTATGTATTGGGCTGCGTCCATACTGGTTCCGACGTCACGAGCACCAAATCCAAACCAATGGAGGCCAATGTTCATAGTGCGTGCGTGCACGTGAGCAGAGAGGTGACCGATGCGTGGCCAGACAAACTTGTTTTTGGCGCACGATGGCCCGGTCACATGCGTGGTTCAGCCAACGAGGGCGAACCGCTCACATGACGTCACGGGGACACCCTCGCCACGCCCCCATGGCGCAAACCAGCAGGCCACGGATCTCGGCAAGCACAGGTGCGCGTGACGTCATGCGCTTGTGCGCCTGTACTTTGTCCGAGGCCTTAGGCTTGCGTTACTTTTATTGGTTTTCTGATTTGGGTTATTCAATCACCTTTAAGTGTGGTGTTATTTATTTGTTGGCACAGCATGCACCAAATTCTATGGGACTAGAAATACTCTTAATGAATGTCACGTTTCAGACGGGGACTGTCAAATGCGTCAGCGCAGATCACTGCCACATGGAATCCTGTTTTTCTATGTCTTTATTTCCAGAGACTTTGTAGAAGGGCATCTTGACAGCCTAATTACGGAGCTCGAGTTGGAGAAATCTCTGCAGCACCACGATGATATTGTGGACGAGATAGAATGCATTGAAAAAACGCTTGTAAAACGCCGGGCGGAGCTTCGAGAAGCTGATCGGCTTCTTGCAGAGGCGGAAGCAGAGCTGCAGAACACACGGGCAAAGGTATGCTTACTTATATAAGTAACTATTTGAGGATACTGACCCTTGAGAGGCAATGTGTGACAAAGTTTTCCTGCAAATCTTGATTGGCCACATAGAAGATTAAAATGCTATTTGTGTCCCATAAATTCTGACCCTGGCTGTGGCAGTATGCAGTTGCTTTAAGACTCATGTTCTCATTAGATTTAAGAAATGACTGCTAGATTGTGGATTGTGTGATGTTCTATAGCAGGGAGTTTGTACTTAATTGACATTCCAATGCATGTTGCCGAGCATGTCTCCCCCTTCAAATAGAGTTCAGCTTCAATAAGATGTGGTTACATTTGTAAGCTAGCGTACTACAGTAGCATTATTTTAATTACTTTATTTTCTGTTTTTTCTCTAGACCACTGACACTATTGAAAAGTACAGTGCTGCTAAAAAGCATCTGAGCCATACCGAGAGTGATGCGGAGGAGCTAGAGAGACGGGCACAGGAGACCGCTGTGCAGCTTGTCAAAGCAGATCAGCAGTTAAGGTACTTTTATTATCTGTCATATCACAAAGATCCAGCATTCACCAAAGTCATATTTGATGCGATCACAAACTGAATTATCTACAATAATTATCGTGATGCTGCCTGGAAATAATGATGCGAAGGGGATCTAAAGATCCCCTATAGAAGAGAATCAAAAAACGGAGTACCAAAAACATAGCACTCTAAAAGCACATTATTAGAAGAAAGATCAATCTGCCCTACACCATCATAAAAACATAATGAGCATAGCCACCGACATACAATATAGTGATATGACTGTTTACTGTATTAAGCGCAATGTGTTTGTTTATTCAAGCATATGAGGATCCATACCGTTCCTCATTGTTTGTAATGGGTAACCCGGTACCATAGAATACATCAATATATAAAGTATCTGCTAGACGAATATGACGAGACACAATATACCACTTTGAATGAGGCTCAAAATGAAATGCACAGGGTGCCAAGAAGGAAAAAACATTATGGGAACAAAAAAGGTAAATATCACCCAGTGGTAGTGTTACATATAGTAGATGAGGTTGAAAAAAGACATACGTCCATCAAGTTTAACCTATGCTAAATTTAGACGACAGATACTTTATCCTATATTTGTACTTACAATATATTGATCCAGAGGAAGGCAAACAAAAAACCCCAGTGAAATATCTTCTAATGATATCTCATAAGGGGGAAATAAATTCCTTCCCGACTCCAAATATTGGAAATCAGATTACTCCCTGGCTCTACATCGACATGTTTATCCGTCCTCCTTGATCTGCTCAGTAAATGTAATACAATTCAGTGACAGTCTGCAGGCTGCACCGTCATGTTGGTTGCATCCCCAGGTCTGACGTCGCAATATCTCAGAAAGCCAACACATGTGTTGCTGGTATTGCTTCATCAGGGGAAGTCCTTAAGCAATAGGGTTGGTTCTTTAAATACAGCCTCAGTGGCTCTCATGACCCAGAAATATTTTTTTTTTAAATAAAGCATTAAGACCTAAGTCTTCATTTAAACCCTTACAGAAAACTAGGGTAAATCTCCATCGGCTCTGAACCTGCAATAAATGCTGTTATAATTACTACCTGTAATGCCTGAATGAACCCTAGCAATGCCAAAGACTTGTAACCACATACTGTTGACATCATATTTCGTTTTTTTGTGTTTTGTTTTTTTAAACATAGATTTTTTTATTGTAAAATTGGGGTACTTAATACAATATATGCTTAGTGTAGTTACCCATCTCCCTATTGAACACGGTTTCATTCTCCCACCATCCTAAGAACAAGTTGGCGTATGAAGGGGGGCATGTAGCACCCATGGCCACCCCCCTTAACTGCTAATAGAAAGGATTAGAAAATCTGAAATATTTGAGTTAAAATAAACCGTAACAATTGAATAATAAAGCTATTAAATTAATTGACTATCTGGTGTACTAAGAAAATATTCAACTTATTATATTTTTATGGTGGTGTAGGGTAGGACATTTGAAATCTATTTCTCCCCCCTCCCCCCCCCCCCCCCCCACCACTTCTAAAAATAAATATGATTTTTTTTTTTTAAGTGCTCTGTTTTTGGCACTCTTTTGATTCTCTTCTGTATAGGATCTTTATATTCGCCACTTCGTCTGTACCAGGCCTTTGAGAGCAAGTCACTTTACACTGGATTTAGGACACGTGTGGAAAAAAGATGGAATAATGTACCGGACGTTTTAACGACAACAAATTTGCGCGACTGTCCTCATTTCTCAGCCATCTCGTGCTTTGCCCTTAGGTGAAAAGCCTTACACATAGCAACATTTATGGAGATGGAAATCTCTTATACTGTTGGAAGAGTGGTGTAGTTGCAAAGCATGTACATTTAAATAAGTGTAGAGCTTTATTCAACATGCAGACCTCCTTTTTACTTTTACATGTCACCTTATTTTGTGATGGATGAGACACGGACATAGATCCTAATGATAAATAAAGACCACAAGGGTTGTCTGCCCATGTTTATCAATAAATGTGTTTTTTGTTGTTGTTGTTGTTGTTAGAATAATGCAAGTGAATGCAAGAGATCTGGAACAGCACAAACTAGAGCAGGAAAGCATCCTGAAGGAGATAAACGGTGTGGTGTCTGCAAGAGATTCAGAGTTTCAGTCTCTCACCCACAAAATAGAAAAGATGAGTGATAAGTAAGTATCTTCTGTGCACAAATGGAAAGATAAAGCACTGGGCAAACCATCTCCATTTGGGGCAGCATGTCCTGATTCATATTTATTAAGGAGTTTCATTTGTTCTTGTATCCGTCAGTCTTCAGAAACTGCAAGCCGATGTGCAGGTAGCTGAAGGCAAAGAGGATCACCATTTGCAAACACTTAAAGAAGCCGAAAATATCCTTCAAGAGAAAAAGGTTGCACTAGAACGATTAAATGACCAGGTAATACTAGAGGGATATTCTCTGCGGCTTTTAAATAAGTATTATGGGATTTTTTTTGTTATACGTCGGTCTTGCGTGAGGATTTATTTACATTCCTTCTCAGTCCGGTCATTTAAAATCACAAAATACATGTTGAATTTGGAGATTGGGGGTGTGGACATACAGTGAATACACTACTCCGTCTAGACTACAGATGTAGCAAATGGGAACAGGGGGGAGACATCCACTCAGCCTCAGGATCATATGTAGTGTGTATCTTTGTCTTGTGTCCCTTGTATTTTATTTTAGTCCATAGAACCCTATTAAACTTGTTTTAAATCGTCCACAATACTGGTACCAATTACTTTTTGAGTTTGGGACGTTCTCGTATTCTACCACCAGTGTGCTGATTAACCCCTTATCCTCCACCGGTCCTTAGCCACATATACACTGTCTGTGCATCAGATTAGTGAGTGCATGCTAATTAGGGGCTTTCGCTCTGCCTACTCTCCATCTTTGGAGTTATGCCCTGGCTCAGATATCCTCCTGCTACAGATGTAGCAAACCGTATCGGTTGCATTGCCGCGGCCGCTCAGGGTCATACAATGTCATGGCCCGGAAGGGTTAATGATTGCGACAGACGCTCTCCCCAGCATCGCAGACTTTTGCTTTTTTGTCCGCGGCGCTGGGAACAGTAAGTCTTGCTAGATCTGTATACTGTACTACATTTCATTCTCTACATAAAGAATACACTAATGTGTGATATCCCGTTTCCTATTTCTTCAGATATTACTGCATCTTTTGTCCTGCTAAAATATACAACATATGTAGCTGTAGAAAACTGTACAAAAAATGAACATGTGAAAATAAAAGTATTCTGTTCAGCAGGAACCGTGACTTGTTTTGGTAGGGAAGCTTAGTTTTAATTTGTAAATTATATTTAAAGCGAGACATAGCAGAAATTAATTGTAAAGTTGCTTTATTTCTGGCGAGATCTGTAGTGCTGTTAAACATGAGGGGGTTCTATAAAAACAAAACACTACCAGGCCAAACCTTTCCTGTCGTACAGGTATGCACACAGCAACAAGAGATGATTGAGCTGGACAGGCTCTTGGGTCAAAAGAAGGAAGAGCTGCATCTACTTCAAGATCACATTGACCAAATGAAAGTTGAACTCAAGGAAGTCCTACGGGAGGGAGAGCTAGATGTAGCTGAAAGACGACAAGAGATCAGGGTAATGGACATTCTTTGACCAAAGCTAAGCTGTTTCCATTTAATGTATGTATGTCTTTATATAGCGCCATTAATGTAAATAGCACTTCACAGTATAGTGTACTGTATGTGACAATCATATAAATAACACAATATAAATAACACATAAAGGGGAGAAGTGCTTCAGACATAAAAGTAACATTTGGGGTCCCTGCTCCGAAGAGCTTACAATCTAATTGGTTGTAGGAAGAACCTACAGAGACAGTAGGAAGGCGTTCTGGTAAGTGTGTCTGCAAGGGGCCATGGTTAATGTGTGAGGTGTTAATTATGTGCTTCCTTAAGCAGGTGGGTCTTAAAGGTGGATAGAGAGTGTGCTAGTCGGATATTGAGGGGAAGGGCATTTCAGAGGTGTGCGGCAGTCGGTGAGAAGGGTTTAAGGCAGGAGAGGGCTTTAGATACAAAAGGGGTAGAGAGAAGACATGCTTGAGCAGAACGCTGTAACGTAATTACACAATTTTAAACGGACTTTAAGAGCTCATCACAAAACTATAGGGAAAAAATTATTCTGTAATATCTCCCAATTTCTCAATAGAAAGAGGGAAAAAAATGCTGCTCTAGTGGTATTCATTTATTTAATAAAATAGCTGCTGTGCTGCATCATCTGAGTGCTGTATTAGAACCCTAATCACCGCGGCTTAGTAATAGAATTGCATATACTATTGCATGTATTCTTTTGCTTTCTGGAGATAGAACTTCTGACCTAAATGTTAATATGACCTGCTACGTTTATTATTTTATTATACACTATAACAATCCAATCATTGTTGGTGTAGGAGTTGAAGTCTCTTGTGGAGGATTTAAGTGTTCAAAAAGGAGAACTTAATGCCCAGCTGAGTGAAAAGAGAGCTCAGCTTGTCATCTTGAAGCAAGAAGCGGTTCAAGAGGAGGATAACCTACAGAGAGTGGCAGCTCAAATAAATAAACATAAATCTGGTAACGCAAATCTGTTTCTATGTGCAAATCCATCCAATCTCGGATACCGAGTCCGTGCTTGTGTCAAAGGTCCCCTGGTGTCATTTTGTAAAACTGATATGTATTCATAATAATAATAATAATAACTTTCTCATATAGCACTGTTCTCCCAATGGGACTCAAAGCGCTTCACAATTACAGTATAACACGTGGTACGCAGCACACAGGAATTTTTACAGACACAAGCTTCATATTTCATTTACAAATATAACAGATACAGTAAAGATTAAAAATATACCAACTTAATAAAAGTACATTTTTATCCGATTCCACTACATTACCAGCTGCTTGAATGCAATATACAGGGCTTTCTTCTACTATACAGTGCTTTCTTCTTTTGGTGCTTCACATCTACCGTATTTAGCAAATGCTTTGCTAGCCGATAAGCTAGAAGTGTATTTTCGGCAAGAACACATTTTAGCACTGTGTTTTAGTATAAACCATATAGTGTAAATGTATTTAGTAGTAATGTCAATAACGCTTTGCCTTCTGTTAGAACTGAAACATGTACTGGAAATGCTGCAACTTGAAAACAATGAACTGCAAGGGCTTACATTGCAACATGACCAAAAGGTTAATGAAATGGAGAGGACTCAATCCACTCTGTTGGAGGTAAGGACTGTTATCTGATGTAATCATCATAGAGGTTGCTGTCACAGTACTTTTTGTTCCTGTCTAGAATGAACCTCCTTTGGACATGCAACTACAGTACTATGTCTGTGTCAAATCCATAACAGGAAAACACAGTACAGTACCATAGCTCTTCTGTGTCTACCTTTAAAATATACTGAAGAATTTAGTGTAGCCAACACAATACTGGAGAAAGCATTGTTGCAGAGCTCTTCAACATTGACCTTTTGCTTTCCAAATGCATTTAATGCTGCAAATACTATGGTAATCGATCCACTTTATTACTCATTACTTTGAAATGGAGGAAATTCCTTAGTATACTTGGTTTTATTTTGTTTGTCAGCTATTGAGTCACATGCAGGTCCTTCGATGTGTTTGTGTATATATTAAGTGTAATTAAAGTGTGCGTGTGTGTGTGTGTATATATATATATATATATATATATATATATATATATATATATATATATATATTAACATGAAGCATACCAATAATATATGAATGATGCTGTGCGTGATCATCCCCAGAATTAATGCACGACACCTCCTTGGTAGGAAAAATCCTTTCTGCTTCATTCTTTTATTTTTGCTTTGCATAGTCTACGTTCTTATTTACAAGAATCCAACCTTCCCCTATTGGCTGGCTTCAGTCCTATACTAAGCACAAAACGATTTCACAATTTTAAGTGGTTCCATAAACAGATGGTCCCTGAATGTGGTAACAAGGACATGAAGAAAAGTGAATATTTCCTCTTGTAGGGAAAAATGGAATTGGAAAATCTGCAGCGGACATCACAGCGCCTGCATGGGGAAGTGGAGTGGCAAAGACAACTGCTAGAGAGAGACCATAAGGAAATAGAACTTCTCATGACCCAGATGCATAGTCTGCAGGACAGCGTGGAGTCGCTTAGCAATGAGAAAAAACTTCTGGAGGAATGCAGCCAAGACCTGAAGAAGAAGTTGGCACAAGCTAAAAAGTAAAAATAATAAGTTAGTCAATATATATAAGATACATAGAGCATGTGAAAAATTCAGGGCAATGGGCCATGAAGGCCCATATGTATAATTTAACAAGTGAATGGGCCAAAGAGTCTTACGGTGCCATTAGGTGACTTTCAATTTAACACTGCTTAGTAAATATGGCTCTTTATATGTAAAATAAACATGGCCTTAATACTTTAAGAGTAATGAACACTTTGATATGCAATGTTTGAGCTACATATTGTAACCTGCAGTACAGTATTAGAGGAGTGTGTGGAGAGAGAGGCACCGGGCCATTATATGCAAAGGTGTTAGAATATACAGATTTGCAGGATCTTTTCAGCATAAGAGAGTGGTGTTGGGAAAAAAGAAGTGACCCCTATTTAGTTGATGATTTATCATTTGCTAAATCTATAGCAGCAGTCCTTTCATGAGTTGTTGTTTTACTTCAGAGTGTTGGAAGCTACAGAAGACTGTAATAAAGCAGCTACAAGCAATCTGGAGAAACTGGAGTCTGACATCAAGATGATGCAAAAAGAAATTGAGCAGCTAAACAACCAGAAACAACCAGTTAGACAGGAAACTGCAACCATTCAGCAGATACTGCAAGGTAAGCGCTGCAATACATGTTGCCCAAACCTTGCATCCTGTCCTGATTATGCAGAGCCCTGAGCAAGTTACCAACGTTCACAATTAGTTTATTACTTTCTTTTAGTTGTCACACCATCATTTATTTATTTTTTACTTATCAGCTGCTGCCGTGACTGGTGGTCTCTTAGCAGGACCTCCTCTAAGTAGATCTGGGGGCACAACTCTGGTGCTCCTAGCCCCAAACCCCCAAGTTACTGGTATATTTAACTTTAATCGGCAAAAAAACAACAAATATGGGAGGGTTGGGGGGGGGAGAAAGGGGGGTCCCATCAATAAAATGTTGCAACGCCCTCTTCTGGAGACATTGCAACTTTCCATTGGCCGCCAGAGCGAGTGTGACCCTTTGGCCATTGTTTGTTAAAACCGGTGATACTTGTGGAACCGGGAGGTCCCTTGAGGTCGAGGCACAGCGGATCATCCCTGGGGGACTCCCCTGTTCAAGTAATTATATCCCTCCAAGAAGAAATATCAAGCAGCATGGACACAGCTTTAATGCTGCATATTAACCCCTGATTGAGCAGCAACAACCAATGTCACTTTAAAGTCTGAACACAGGAGTAGAATATAGCACTAAGTAATCATTACATAATACTGTTAGTCAGTTGAATGCCAGGCTGTAAAAGTTATTCTACAATATTTTTCTCATTACAGAGAAGAAAGAGGAGCTGGGCTTGCTAAAGGATGAACTTGTAGATTCTAGGGATGAGCTAAAGCTTATTGAACAGGTGAATATGAGTTTTGCAGTTTATGAGCCTTTGTGTTAGAACAACTTAAGAGTGCCATGTTCTTAAGTTATCCTTCACCTGCCAACAGTATCTCTTTTGTATTTATTTTTTCCCAACAGCAAACCATTTAGGGATTTTGAACTCAAAAATATGATATTGATATGATTGGCTGCTAGGAAGCTTTCAGCACAAAGTTGTACATTTCATAAATTCTTTTCAATTGCGTTTTATTTCATAACACCTATTGCTAGTAATTGTGTGTGTGTGTGTGTGTGTGTGTGTGTGTGTGTGTGTGTGTGTGTGTGTGTGTGTGTGTGTGTGTGTGTGTGTGACACTTTGTTTGAGTGCAATCGGTTACTAAAGGGGGAAATGAAACGTCTGCATTTACACTGGCGACACACTTTATTCGAGCACGGCTAGTCCCGCGAATTCGGGTATACTCGGGTGTATTCAGGTTTCTGATATTTTTCAGCCAGAGTGCATTGCGTTATTTTCCGGCAGGAATTTAAGCTTTTTATTCCGGCTGGTTACAATACTGCAATGCCGTCAAAATACACATGGTGGCGCTTGCGAGCTATTCTCTGTGAAGCCGTCCCCTATAATGAATTGTAATGCAGTATATATATATATATATATATATATATATATATATACTGTATAACAACAACCCCTGTAAGCCCTAACATACAGTACTGTACTGTACTGTATATGCACATACATAAATGATACTACAGTACTGTATGGGCGGCGGGGGCGAGATGTGTTTGCAGCAGAGAGAGATCCGCTGCTCTCTCTCTGCGCAAACATCCACACATTAAAAATTATTTGAAATACATTTTTATTGATAGTGTAGATGTGCAGGGGGTCTCCGGAGCTGAACCGCGGTGGTTTTAGGTCTGGGGACCCCGTGCCCCCCGAGATACAGGCCCCTTTAGGGGGTGCCGGTATCCAGCTCTGCGTTAAAAGCCCCGATCACGTGACCGCGGCCTGTAAACCAAGCAGAGCAGAGGGATACCGGCACCCCCTAAAGGGGCCTGTATCTCGGGGGGCACGGGGTCCCCAGACCTGAAACCTGTGCGCTTCTGCTCTGGAGACCCCCTGCACATGTACACTATCAATAAAACACATACAATATACAGTATAAATAAACACTCGTTCTTTACCTTAGCGTCTATGCGCTATGGTAAAGAAGCATCATTTCTGTATTTTAATAATATTGTACAGTGAGCAGGGGGTTCCCTGAGCCAGAAATTAATGCTCAGGGAACCCCCCTGCTCCTGATCAATATTATTAAAAATACGGAAAATGCTGCGTCATTACCATAGCGGATAGCCGCTAAGGCAATGAAGGGGTTAACCCACCGTGCCCGCTTTATTGTGTGTAGTGGGGATGGGTGAGGGGGGTATTTGGCCCTTGGTGTGAGTTTAGGACTTGCGGGAGGGGGGGGGGGTTGCGGGTGCACTTAACCCCTTCACGATCGTAGCAGTTAATACCGCTACGGTCATGAAGGGGTTAAGCCCTCCCGCTACCCCACCCCCCCCCCCCCGCAAGCCCTCCCCAACCATCGTTGGGGCGAATACCCCATTCACCCACCCTCCCGCTACCCACAATAAAAAAATACACACACACAGCAGCCGCCAAAAAATAAATAAATAAATGACAATAAATACATTGGAAATACATTTTTATTGATAGTGTAGATGTGCAGGGGGTCTCCGGAGCTGAACCGCGGTGGTTTTAGGTCTGGGGACCCCGTGCCCCCCGAGATACAGGCCCCTTTAGGGGGTGCCGGTAGCCCTCTGCTTGGTTTAAAGGTCCCGATCACGTGATCGCGGCCTGTAAACCAAGCAGAGCAGAGGGATACCGGCACCCCCTAAAGGGGCCTGTATCTCGGGGGGCACGGGGTCCCCAGACCTAAAACCACCGCGGTTCAGCTCCGGAGACCCCCTGCACATGTACACTATCAATAAAAATGTATTTCAAATGTATTTATTGTCATTTATTTATTTATTTATTTATATTTATTTATTAATTGTGCTGCTGCTGCTGCAAGTCGTAAACTCACACCAAGGGCCAAACACCCCCCTCAACCCCAATAAAAAAAATTCACGCACAGCAGCCCCACAATTAATAAATAAATCTAAATAAATAAATAAAATCTATGTAAAACCCCCTCCCCCTATTCTCGCTTTTAAAACGCCCTGCCTTCTCTCTAATCTATGTAAAAAAAACCTCCCCCTATCCCCCTATCCCCCTATTGTGTGTGTGCGTTAAGCTTCCCTGCAAGCTATGTAAAAAAAACCTCCCCCTATTGTGTGTGTGTTTAAATCTGGCTGGCCTGTGTTTCTGAGTGCTGAGTGCTCTGCGTTTAACCAAGCAGAGCAGAGGGATACCGGCACCCCCTAAAGGGGCCTGTATCTCGGGGGGCACGGGGTCCCCAGACCTAAAACCACCGCGGTTCAGCTCCGGAGACCCCCTGCACATGTACACTATCAATAAAAATGTATTTCAAATGTATTTATTGTCATTTATTTATTTATTTATTTATATTTATTTATTAATTGTGCTGCTGCTGCTGCAAGTCGTAAACTCACACCAAGGGCCAAACACCCCCCTCAACCCCAATAAAAAAAATTCACGCACAGCAGCCCCACAATTAATAAATAAATCTAAATAAATAAATAAAATCTATGTAAAACCCCCTCCCCCTATTCTCGCTTTTAAAACGCCCTGCCTTCTCTCTAATCTATGTAAAAAAAACCTCCCCCTATCCCCCTATCCCCCTATTGTGTGTGTGCGTTAAGCTTCCCTGCAAGCTATGTAAAAAAAACCTCCCCCTATTGTGTGTGTGTTTAAATCTGGCTGGCCTGTGTTTCTGAGTGCTGAGTGCTCTGCGTTTAACCAAGCAGAGCAGAGGGATACCGGCACCCCCTAAAGGGGCCTGTATCTCGGGGGGCACGGGGTCCCCAGACCTAAAACCACCGCGGTTCAGCTCCGGAGACCCCCTGCACATGTACACTATCAATAAAAATGTATTTCAAATGTATTTATTGTCATTTATTTATTTATTTATTTATATTTATTTATTAATTGTGCTGCTGCTGCTGCAAGTCGTAAACTCACACCAAGGGCCAAACACCCCCCTCACCCCCAATAAAAAAAATTCACGCACAGCAGCCCCACAATTAATAAATAAATCTAAATAAATAAATAAATAAATAAAGACATGAAGAGAAATAAATACTGTATATACTGTACAGTATATACACTGTATATATATATATATATATATATATATATATATATATATATATATATATATATATATATATATATATATATACAGTATACATATATACACTGTGTATATATACTGTATATATATATATATATATATATATATATATATATATATATATATATATATATATATACATACTGTATGTGAGTGAAAAGAGAAAAAAGTAACCCGTATGGGAGCACTCAGGTATGCAATTGATATATTTGTTTATTTATTTGACACAGTGCAAAAAGGGATGAATAAACAGTACATGATTTAAAAACACTTAAAAAAGAGGCATGGACCCTTAAACACTAATGAACAGCACTAGGGAACGACACACACTGTCAACCCTAAACATGAAAAGGATAGTGACTCAAAAAACACTAGGGAGAATCAAAGTGAATCACAATACAGTAGGTTACTGGGTTTAAAGGCACCTACAGTATACAACGCTAAGGATAATGCACACTACAATACCAAAAAGTATTTTAACCAAGCAAGTAAACCAAAATCAATATATACTGTAAGTAACAACCAGAAAAGACAATTTAAAACCAAACTAACCCTTACAATACCAAGGATTACATCTATCTAATTGTAAAAAACCTTATACAGTACATTATACACAGCATTGTTTAAAAACCCCTTCCCCCCTAATGTTTGTGTTAAGCAGATTACACTGAAGGGAGAGAGATATAAAGGCCTAAAGCCCCTTCCCCCCCTAATGTTTCTGTTAAGTAGATTACACTGAAGGGAGAGAGATATAAAGGCCTAAAGCCCCTTCCCCCCTAATGTTTGTGTTAAGCAGATTACACTGAAGGGAGAGAGATATAAAGGCCTAAAGCCCCTTCCCCCCCTAATGTTTCTGTTAAGTAGATTACACTGAAGGGAGAGAGATATAAAGGCCTAAAGCCTTACCTGCATTGGTAAACCCTCCCTGCATTGGTAAACCCTCCCTGCATTGATGTCGTGTAGTGTACAGTACAGTATGTAAATGTGGGGAGGAGGGGGGCCCAATGTGCATAATGTACTGTGAGGTCTAACCACCCTCACCCCCTACCCACATACTGTACCGTTACCCCCCCCCCCCCCCCCCCCATCCTGGCCATGGCCCCTCACGCACAGCAGCTCCACAATTAATAAATAAATCTAAATAAATACAGTACATGAAGAGAAATAAATATATACTTTATATATAAATGTGAGTTTATAACTAAAATAAAGAATATTATTTCTAGGGGCCCTAGAACAGAAGTTCCCACGCCAATTTCGCGCTCATTGCTCTTTTTTTTGCTCTTTTTTTACAATGTTGCTGGTCTTGCGGCTTTGCAGTATGCAAGCAAAAAGCGCAGTGTATGAAGTCTGGGTGAGCGCTTTCCACATTTGATGCCTACGGCACCTTCCCATTTCTACACACTTCAATACCTGCACAGTTGGTAGCGCTTTCCATCCCAGCTACCATTCTGGATTTTCACCTCTCACAGGCCATTCTTGCCCGAGTCTGTCCTATCAGACAGGGGCATTAACCTGTATCCACACCACCTGGACAATTTCTCTCTGTCAGAGACTTGTGCTATTTATTTTATATATTTTTGTGTAATTATTCATGCAAATTTATGCTCATTTCATATGTGGTTTTCAACATAAAGTGGCTGCTGGGCCTGATCCTAACTCATACAGTATACAGTAGCGCTTCCCTGTTTGTTAGTTTATTGCAAGCAAAAAGCAGTTTGTAGTACTGAGTGTGAGATAAATTACTGTATTTATCAGTGTTGTTCAAAGAGAGTTGATCAGAAGGATTCCCCTTATATACAGTACGTAGAATTAATAAAATTGTATTATTTTCCGATATCCGCAGTGATTCTGGTCAACCTGACAGATTTTTAGTAATACAGTATACTGTACTGCAAGACCATGTGTTGTCTACCTTTTACTACAGTATACTGTACTGTATGAATGACAATAGAGTGCTGTATACTTTATAAGGGGAATCCTTCTGATCAATTCTCTTTGATCAATACTGATAAATACAGTATCATATTTATACCCCTTTAGCACCTGTCGTTCCATCCTATGCACCCATTTACTGTACAATGGTGATTGCGGTCGTATTCACGTACTTTATGTGAGATAAATTAACCAGTTCTTTTATTGCTGAAGTCGCCACAAAATACTTTTATTTACAAATACAGTACAATACAATGGTGAAACATTTCAAGTTAACAGCAATTCAAAACATCAACACACAATAATACATACTTTACAGTACTGTATACTGTACTAGTATATTTGGGCCTTGTCTTTGGGGGTTTATTAATGCAATTATTAGGGTGACCTGGCGTTGGAAATACTGACACAGTACAATCCTACAGTACAGCTACACCACCCACCCCCTCCCTTAGAGTTTTTAATCCCTCCCTGGCCAAGCATCAATCGTCTGGCTAATCCAATCCAAGCCATTGTTTTGTTAAACTGGCCCTGGGCTGTTCAGAACAGCCACTGCTTCTAAATTACTGAAAATATACAGGATAAATATACAGTGATGTGAAATAATCCTTTCTGTGTGTCTGAGAGTGTTGAAAGTCACCAGGTCCTCATCTAGTAGAGTACATTCTCGAATACCTTTAGAATAAAAATACAGTATATATAAATATACAGTATAAATATTGCACAGTATACTGTAATGTTAAATAACCCATCCTGTTCTTTTTCCCTTCATACTGTAACAGTATCCTCATTGTGTCTGCGGTACAGTAGTTCATTGAGAGAGGAGAGGTTTTGTGTACATCATTACTGCTGTTTATATACTGTACATTTGACTGCACAAGCAGATTTGACGAACACAAGGCCCCCCCTCCCCTCTGGTGCACCCTTTTTCCTGGAACGACAAGAAAACAAAAACTTTGTTCAGTTACTGTACTGTACTGTATGTGCGTACTGTATTATGGTAGACCTACTGTACAGTAGGTGGCTGGTGCAGCTTTCTCTGGAAAGAAAAAATGGAGCAGTTAGTAGGCAGTTACTGTAGTATGTCAAACTAGTCTACTGTACTGTATACTGGAACTACTGTAAACTCTGACTATTGGGAAAGCTAAAATCTGTGCCATACTTACCTGTATCATAGTGTACCTACTGTACAATACTACAGCACTGTACTACTTTCCTGATGCTTGTCCATTGCGCGCGATGACAATGGGCAACACAGTGGCAATATGGTCTATATATTTATTGCATCGTTCCTCGGTGAGTACATCGTTCCAAAAACTCATTATGGCTGTATACAACTCGTCCTTCTTGGAGGGTTTCGCCACTTTACGGATGTGGTCCTTCAGCTGATGCCAGACCATTTCGATCGGATTGAAGTCTGGTGATCTGTGATTGGAAAGAAAGGACAATTAGTTTAAGAGATACAGTACACAGTAAAAACAGTGGGGAACATATAAATGGGACACGGTCTACTACACTTACTCCGCTGGCGTCTTCACCCAGTTGATGCCGCGCTCAAGGATATGCGCCGTCGACGCGGTGTGCTTGGGATCATTGTCCTGGTAAAAGCGATGACCATTGGGAAAGTCTTGTGTGATGTATCGCACTATCACGGGCACAATGTTGTCTTGGAAGAAATCTTTATTCATGATTCCTATAGCAAGAAAAGAAAAGTGCTCAATAGTACAGTACAGTGCATACGGTAAGGCAACACTAGTCAAGTACAGTGCATTAGGCGGCATTATATTTGAGAAATTGTACCTTCAAAGACGACAATGCATCCCGGTCCACGCCTAGAGATGGCACCCCACACATGCAGCTTCACAGGGTGTTTTGGCCGTGGCTTCAAAGTTATGCGGCCTTTTTTGTGGAACGCAAATCTTGCAAATCTCTCCAGCGACACAGTAGACTCATCAGTGAAGATGCAATCCTGGAAAGTCTCACCGCTGTCGATCCATGCCTGGGCCTGGAGCACTCTTTTGATTTTGTTTGCGTCCCGTATCATGGGGTACGCTCTGTAATGACAATGAATAAAAAATGTTAGCGTCACAGCGCAGTACAGTTTGCAAAACAACATTTTTACTTTACAGTACAGTACCTCCTGTACTGTCCACTACTAACCTCACACGTCCATATTTCCATCCAATTCTGCGTCTCATCTTCTTTATGCTGCTCTCGGATACAGTCAGATTGTGGTTTTCCTGAAGAGTGTTTTTAACCCTTAATGCGCTCCTCTCATCATTCTCCTCACTTATTCTGTCCACCAGAAGAGTAGTCTCCCTACAATGCAAAGAAATTATATTGTGTTATTAATATGCAGCAATATAAAATGTATACTGTATACTGTACATGTAATGTTGTAATATACAGTAAATATAAATATACAAAAAATGTATACTGCTGTACTATAAATATAAATAGACAAAATATACAGTATACAGTACTGTTGTAATATAAATATACTATATAAATATTCCGTTGTCAGATGAATTGCAATATACCAAAAGTGTATACTGCTGCACAAAAAATATAAATTGACCACACATACAGTACACTACAGTATATACTGTTGTAATATAATAAATATACTATATAAATACGGTATACTGTTGTTATATCATAATAAATACACATCATATACTGTATATTCCGTTGTCAGATGAATTGCAATATACCAAAAGTGTATACTGCTGCACAAAAAATATAAATTGACCACACATACAGTACACTACAGTATATACTGTTGTAATATAATAAATATACTATATAAATACGGTATACTGTTGTTATATCATAATAAATACACATCATATACTGTATATTCCGTTGTCAGATGAATTGCAATATACCAAAAGTGTATACTGCTGCACAAAAAATATAAATTGACCACACATACAGTACACTACAGTATATACTGTTGTAATATAATAAATATACTATATAAATACGGTATACTGTAGATGTACACTACAGTTTTCTATATTTTTTTTGGTTAAGTTTTATAAATACAGTATACTTACGCATTTGTTACCCTTGGTGCCTTTTTGCGGTCTCTGTTTTTTCCTTGTGCATGATAGCACACAGTGCTTGATGGCACAACGAGGCCAGAAGCAGTTAACCAGCGCTGGATATCTGCAATTCGTTGTCCGCTCGTGTACATCTCCTTCATTCTCATGCTGAGATCCTTTGAAATCTTCTTAACAGGCATTGCTGCGAGTACTGTAGAAAGAAATACAAACACAAGAATGTGTATTCGATGTTTAGTCGATGTGTATTCAATGTGCAGTGAATCCACAAAATGGATGGTGTATTTATATGTTAATGACTCACATAACAGACCACCCACTTTCAACACCTGTACCTGGCCACCATGCATAAAAGGTTGTACACGTTGCATAGCCCACCACTTGCTGATCTTTATCTGAGGCATTGTCCAGATACTGCATTGTGCCTCCCGCTTACATGGAGCATCCCCGGTTCTATGGAAGAAAGAATCATCTCACCTCTGCTGTGCCTGCCACACTGAAAAAAAGAAAGGCAGTTACCGTTCCCAAGCCAAAGGCAAAGCGACAGGCTAAGGCCAACAAAGAAAACCTTCTGCTGACCCCAAAGGCTAAGGCTTTTAAAACACGTCAGCCTTATTATGTGAAGAAGAAATACGGTACTGTGCTCGGTTCGCAAGACGCATGGCAGCCAACTCACCGAATCCGCAGACCACTTGCTCCCATATGCTTCGACGACTCTGCTGTAGCTGTCCCGGAAATCTTCAGCCCGGCTTCTCCACCCCCATCTTCTCCGGTTCCATCTGAAGATGCTGCTGCCTCTGAAATCAACGGGTCACTGTCTCCTTTGCTCTTGGACGACTCTGCTTCTCTCCCGGAAATCCAGCGGTCACCTTCTCCATCCCTCTTCCACCACGCTGCAGCTTCTCCTGTACCGGGCATCCCCAGGTCACCTCTTCCACTCTCCATCGATGCCGCTTCTCTCCAGGGAACCCCCATCTCATCCTCCGTTGCACCCATCCCCCCAGATCTCCAGATGCCATGCACAAGCAGCTCGTTGGACCGGATCCTGAATGGGCTAAGTGTGGATCTCCCCGGGAATTCTAGTGTGCTGGCAAAGCTAGATCTGCTTCTGGAGTCGGTGCTACATATGGAGCAACGGCTGGATCAACGGATGCTACATATGGAGCAACGGATGGATCAACGGATGGACAAGATAGAGGCAGACATAGCGGGCATACATTATTTGCTCGGTGTTAATGCCCCTGTTTCCCCGATGCTGGAGCAGGGGGGTGACATGGATGTGATGCATGGTACCTTCGACCCCCTTCCATCACCAAGCACACACCCTCCACCAGAAGATACAGTGTACTATGCTATTGAGGAGGACATGACAACCCCATCTAGACCACGCCAGGAGACAACCCGGCGACCACTACCGGAGGAAAGCTTCCTCCCAGACACCCTACCATTGCCCATCGCCTCAAGTACACCCGCTCCCAAAAGACTTCCTACACCCGCTCGCATACAAACAGTGCCCGACATCTCCCTGTGCGATCTGACACCGGCGCTGAGGGAGAAGTATAGGGTGAGGAGTGCTGGTATACCACACAAGTATGCCTTGATCATATTTAAACACCATGTTCCCTACACATTGTACTGCGAGTGGGTGTTCAAAGTGAACTATGATGGGAATCGCCAAAAAAATGCCCTTCCTGCCAATTTAAGGAAAAAGATTGTGGAAGAAATGCAGCGCTATTACCCTGTTACAGATCCTGTAATGAGAGGCGTTAGAGACTGCATTAATGGCGTTTTGCGCCATGCAAGGCATCGGCCATGGCTGGAAAATGGGGAGGACTTTCAGTGAGACCATACTGTAATGTTGTGCTGTACTGTACAGTACATGTTTTACCCTATAGTACCTGCTGTACTTAAACAAAGGATACTGAATGTTGTTGTGTGTTGCACGGTTTTTGTACTGTATTTGTAAATAAAAGTTTTTAGTGGCGACTTCAGCAATAAAAGAACTGGTTACTTTATCTCACACACAGTACTACAGTACAAACTGCTTTTTGCTGCCAGACTGCAAACCCGCAAGACCAGCAACATTGTAACAAAAGAGCAATGAGCGCGCAATTGGCGTGGGAACTTCTGTTCTAAGGCCCCTATAAATAATATTCTTTATTTTATTTATAAACTCACATTTATAAACCCCGTCACCCACCCCCGCTAAACACAATAAAAAATAATCACACACAGCAGCCGCCAAAAAATAAATAAATAAATGACAATAAATACATTGGAAATACATTTTTATTGATAGTGTAGATGTGCAGGGGGTCTCTGGAGCTGAACCGCACAGGTTTTAGGTCTGGGGACCCCGTGCCCCCCGAGATACAGGCCCCTTTAGGGGGTGCCGGTAGCCCTCTGCTTGGTTTAAAGGTCCGATCACGTGATCGCGGCCTGTAAACCAAGCAGAGCAGAGGGATACCGGCACCCCCTAAAGGGGCCTGTATCTCGGGGGGCACGGGGTCCCCAGACCTGAAACCTGTGCGCTTCAGCTCCGGAGAACATCTACACTGTGAATAAAACACACACATCATTAAAGAATCATTCTTTAGCTTAGCGGCTATGCGCTATGGTAAAGAAGCAGCATTTCTGTCTTTTTAATAATATTGTAGAGTGAGCAGGGGGTTCCCTGAGACAGAAATCTAATCTCAGGGGACCCCCTGCTCCTGCACAATATTATTAAAAGTTCAGAAACGAGGCTTCATTAGCATAGCGTATAGCCGCTAAGGTAATGAAGGGGTTAACGCATAATAACCAATAAATACATTCAATACACTACCCACTACCCATGGCAACCTCCGCTGCTGTACAGTAAAACAGAGAAAAAAAATAACACTTTCAAAGTAATGTCCCCTAACCCCTTAATCACCATAGCGGTTATTAACCGCTACAGTCATGAAGGGGTTAACCCGCCCTCACCCACCACTTGGGACGCCTACTGTACATACCCTCCCACTCTAACCCCCCACCCCGTGAGGCCTAACCACCCTCAACCCTCACCCACTAACTACCCACAAGGGAGGCCTACCCACATACCGTTGGGGAAACACCCCACCCCCACCCCAGTACCCACAATAAAAACAGTACAATCACCCACAATAAACAGCATTCTATTTATTAAATACATTACCCACCCCCTGTGCCCCCCCCCCCCATAAATACAAGATTTATTCTTTTACATTCAGGGTCCATAACGCAGCCCCACGCTAGTCCCCGGTGGGCTGGCAGGGCACCTGGACAGACCTACAGTTTACCAGCAGCATTCCACAGGTTCTGGAGGCCTGCTGGTGGATCCTGCCAGCACCATGGCGCCCAGGTGGTCTCCTTGGGTCACCGTGAGCCTCAATTGGGTCCACACGGTAGGCCCAAGGATGTCTGGGAGCCCCGGGTCAAACCCACAGGTGTCTGCGGGGCCTCGGGTGGTTCCCATGGGGGTCTGGGGAACTCACGGGTGCTCACTACGGGTCCGCGGTGCCCCCACAGAAGTGGGACCACACATCATCATCCCCGCACCTACGGCTCGGAGGTGCCCCCACAGAAGTGGGACCACACATCGTCATGCCCGCAGACTACGGGTCCGCGGTGCCCCCACAGAAGTGGGACCACACATCATCATCCCCGCATGTGTCACCCGTGGAACCACCAGCCTGCTACCCTTTAGGATACCCGAGGATTCCCCGCGGGTGGTCTCCAGAGGTCCCACGCAAAACCACGGAAGTAACCCTGAATGTAAAAAAAATAAACCTGGCCAATACATTCAATACATACACCCTCCCCCCCAACACCTACAGTACAATAATGTGCAAAATAACTATTATCCAGATATGGATAATAGATTAATTGCCCATTATTAAAAACATTAACTAGCATATACAAATAAATAAAGTACTACTGACCTCATCAATACGAAGTGTCCGATGCCAGCGCCTTCCTTCTC
The DNA here is from genome assembly GCF_040206685.1 of Ascaphus truei. Classification (NCBI taxonomy): domain Eukaryota; kingdom Metazoa; phylum Chordata; class Amphibia; order Anura; family Ascaphidae; genus Ascaphus; species Ascaphus truei. The sequence continues at coordinate 11,030,903 of NC_134503.1, forward strand.
TTGCCCACACAAAACATAGCCAAAACCAAGCCAATACATTGCAATTACATTCAGATATCAATTAACCCCTTAAACACCTTATCGGATAATAACCGCAAAGGTAATTAAGGGGTTAAGCCACACAGGCACGATACCCACCCTTCACCCATGAATTTGTACTGTGGCTTCATCATGCAACTATATATATATATACTGTATATATATACATACAGAGAGACAGAGAGAAAGAGAGAGAGAGAGATATATACAGTATATATATATACACACGTTATATACACACCCATGATAAACCAAATATACAGTACAAATAAATGTAGAAGGGTTATCAAAACCATACTGTTCTACAACCAAACACTTCTCCATACAGATACTACAGTACATTAAAATCAATTTCCTTTAAAAATCCTAACTGATCTCACAATCTACTGTACTGTATATGATCACAAACCAATGAAAAAAAAGTCACATTCCAAAATGCATAAAATCTATGCACCATACTGTATACATTCTGCAAATTAATCAAACGTAAACAAAAATCAGTTAGCAATCATTATTTACACCCCTAAACATTTCACACTCAATCAAGAACAATGAGACCATTAACAGATTCACGCCTAGAGCAGAACAATTAAGCCTTTGAAAAAATATAAGTACCGACAAAAATACAACCTTTACAGTACAGTACAACCAAGGCTATCTATCCCTGACCTTCCTCAAACACACAATACAATACCAAGGAATAATACATCTATCTAATTTTAAAATACTTTAAACTCACAAAATAATTAAAAACACATCTAATCCAGCTTTTAAAACATCATCATTTCTTACCCTGAATGTATACTGTACTGTATATCTCTCTAGACATATATATTGTACATACATACATACAGTGGCAAGAAATGATATACCACAAAAAAATAAAAATACACAGGTTAAAAAACCTTTTGAAAAAATTAACAAGTTAAATAAAATACATTTCTTTACTGTAGTTCACTTACCATTACTTGCCCCCACCGACTCCCGTTGCCCAGCTTACTCACGAACCAATCCACGATCAGGAACCCATAAAATAATAAACCATTGAAAATAATAAACATTAAACTAAAAATCCAATCCACGGGTCTTCTACTTGTAATACACCTTCATCTGTATTCTTCTTTCTTCTATCTCCTTCCGGGCGGGGCAGGGCGTGGTCTTCTTTCCATCATCGGCCACGCCCTTGTCTTTTTCCTTCTCCGGAGGTCCTTCCTCCGCGGCGTCTGGCTGCAAAATGAGACGACATAGGCTTTTAAAGGCCTATGACGTCACATTTTGCGTCATGGTTCCCACGGTCCTGATTGGACCGTGAAAACCATGTGTGTTGGCCGATAATAAAAAAATGATGACGTCACTTAAAGGGAATGAAAGCACAGCCAATCAGAATGGCTTTGCTTCAATTGCCTTTAAGATGACGTCATGAAAAGGCACATGGCCGTGCACACATGGTACTAGAGCCAATCAGAGCGTGGGAACTTTATGCCTACTCTGATTGGCTCTGGTATACCATGTGTCAGGGGCTTGGGGGAGAAAGGATGTGACGTCAATGAAAACCTGTCACGTGGTACGGTAGCCAATCAGAGCGTGGGAACTTTATCCTTATTGACGTCACATCCTTTCTCCCCCAAGCCCCTGACACATGGTATACCAGAGCCAATCAGAGCGTGGGAACTTTATCCCTACTCTGATTGGCTCTGGTATACCATGTGTCAGGGGCTTGGGGGAGAAAGGATGTGACGTCAATAAGGATAAAGTTCCCACGCTCTGATTGGCTACCGTACCACGTGACAGGTTTTCATTGACGTCACATCCTTTCTCCCCCAAGCCCCTGACACATGGTATACCAGAGCCAATCAGAGTAGGCATAAAGTTCCCACGCTCTGATTGGCTCTAGTACCATGTGTGCACGGCCATGTGCCTTTTCATGACGTCATCTTAAAGGCAATTGAAGCAAAGCCATTCTGATTGGCTGTGCTTTCATTCCCTTTAAGTGACGTCATCATTTTTTTATTATCGGCCAACACACATGGTTTTCACGGTCCAATCAGGACCGTGGGAACCATGACGCAAAATGTGACGTCATAGGCCTTTAAAAGCCTATGTCGTCTCATTTTGCAGCCAGACGCCGCGGAGGAAGGACCTCCGGAGAAGGAAAAAGACAAGGGCGTGGCCGATGATGGAAAGAAGACCACGCCCTGCCCCGCCCGGAAGGAGATAGAAGAAAGAAGAATACAGATGAAGGTGTATTACAAGTAGAAGACCCGTGGATTGGTTTGGATTTTTAGTTTAATGTTTATTATTTTCAATGGTTTATTATTTTATGGGTTCCTGATCGTGGATTGGTTCGTGAGTAAGCTGGGCAACGGGAGTCGGTGGGGGCAAGTAATGGTAAGTGAACTACAGTAAAGAAATGTATTTTATTTAACTTGTTAATTTTTTCAAAAGGTTTTTTAACCTGTGTATTTTTATTTTTTTGTGGTATATCATTTCTTGCCACTGTATGTATGTATGTACAATATATATGTCTAGAGAGATATACAGTACAGTATACATTCAGGGTAAGAAATGATGATGTTTTAAAAGCTGGATTAGATGTGTTTTTAATTATTTTGTGAGTTTAAAGTATTTTAAAATTAGATAGATGTATTATTCCTTGGTATTGTATTGTGTGTTTGAGGAAGGTCAGGGATAGATAGCCTTGGTTGTACTGTACTGTAAAGGTTGTATTTTTGTCGGTACTTATATTTTTTCAAAGGCTTAATTGTTCTGCTCTAGGCGTGAATCTGTTAATGGTCTCATTGTTCTTGATTGAGTGTGAAATGTTTAGGGGTGTAAATAATGATTGCTAACTGATTTTTGTTTACGTTTGATTAATTTGCAGAATGTATACAGTATGGTGCATAGATTTTATGCATTTTGGAATGTGACTTTTTTTTCATTGGTTTGTGATCATATACAGTACAGTAGATTGTGAGATCAGTTAGGATTTTTAAAGGAAATTGATTTTAATGTAGTATCTGTATGGAGAAGTGTTTGGTTGTAGAACAGTATGGTTTTGATAACCCTTCTACATTTATTTGTACTGTATATTTGGTTTATCATGGGTGTGTATATAACGTGTGTATATATATATACTGTATATATCTCTCTCTCTCTCTTTCTCTCTGTCTCTCTGTATGTATATATATACAGTATATATATATATAGTTGCATGATGAAGCCACAGTACAAATTCATGGGTGAAGGGTGGGTATCGTGCCTGTGTGGCTTAACCCCTTAATTACCTTTGCGGTTATTATCCGATAAGGTGTTTAAGGGGTTAATTGATATCTGAATGTAATTGCAATGTATTGGCTTGGTTTTGGCTATGTTTTGTGTGGGCAAGAGAAGGAAGGCGCTGGCATCGGACACTTCGTATTGATGAGGTCAGTAGTACTTTATTTATTTGTATATGCTAGTTAATGTTTTTAATAATGGGCAATTAATCTATTATCCATATCTGGATAATAGTTATTTTGCACATTATTGTACTGTAGGTGTTGGGGGGGAGGGTGTATGTATTGAATGTATTGGCCAGGTTTATTTTTTTTACATTCAGGGTTACTTCCGTGGTTTTGCGTGGGACCTCTGGAGACCACCCGCGGGGAATCCTCGGGTATCCTAAAGGGTAGCAGGCTGGTGGTTCCACGGGTGACACATGCGGGGATGATGATGTGTGGTCCCACTTCTGTGGGGGCACCGCGGACCCGTAGTCTGCGGGCATGACGATGTGTGGTCCCACTTCTGTGGGGGCACCTCCGAGCCGTAGGTGCGGGGATGATGATGTGTGGTCCCACTTCTGTGGGGGCACCGCGGACCCGTAGTGAGCACCCGTGAGTTCCCCAGACCCCCATGGGAACCACCCGAGGCCCCGCAGACACCTGTGGGTTTGACCCGGGGCTCCCAGACATCCTTGGGCCTACCGTGTGGACCCAATTGAGGCTCACGGTGACCCAAGGAGACCACCTGGGCGCCATGGTGCTGGCAGGATCCACCAGCAGGCCTCCAGAACCTGTGGAATGCTGCTGGTAAACTGTAGGTCTGTCCAGGTGCCCTGCCAGCCCACCGGGGACTAGCGTGGGGCTGCGTTATGGACCCTGAATGTAAAAGAATAAATCTTGTATTTATGGGGGGGGGGGGCACAGGGGGTGGGTAATGTATTTAATAAATAGAATGCTGTTTATTGTGGGTGATTGTACTGTTTTTATTGTGGGTACTGGGGTGGGGGTGGGGTGTTTCCCCAACGGTATGTGGGTAGGCCTCCCTTGTGGGAACTGATTGGGTGGTTAGGCCTCACGGGTGGGGGGGGGGTTAGTGTGGGAGGGTATGTAGGCATCCCGAGTGGTGGGTGGGTGAGGGTGGGTTAACCCCTTCATGACTGTAGCGGTTAATAACCGCTATGGTGATTAAGGGGTTAGGGGACATTACTTTGTATGTTTTAATTTTTGTGTCTGTTTTGCAGAAGCGGAGGGGCCATGGCCAGGATGGGGGGGGGGGTTAACGGTATGTGGGTAGGGGGTGAGGGTGGTTAGCAATGCAGGGAGGGAGATTTACTGGTAACAGAAACATCTCTCTCCCTTCAATGTACTGTAATCTGTTTAAAGCCCCCTCCCCCCTAATGTGTGTTTCTGTAAAATCTCTCTCCCTTCAATGTACTGTAATCTGTTTAACAGAAACATTAGGGGGGAAGGGGCTTTAGGCCTTTATATCTCTCTCCCTTCAGTGTAATCTACTTAACAGAAACATTAGGGGGGGAAGGGGCTTTAGGCCTTTATATCTCTCTCCCTTCAGTGTAATCTGCTTAACACAAACATTAGGGGGGAAGGGGTTTTTAAACAATGCTGTGTATAATGTACTGTATAAGGTTTTTTACAATTAGATAGATGTAATCCTTGGTATTGTAAGGGTTAGTTTGGTTTTAAATTGTCTTTTCTGGTTGTTACTTACAGTATATATTGATTTTGGTTTACTTGCTTGGTTAAAATACTTTTTGGTATTGTAGTGTGCATTATCCTTAGCGTTGTATACTGTAGGTGCCTTTAAACCCAGTAACCTACTGTATTGTGATTCACTTTGATTCTCCCTAGTGTTTTTTGAGTCACTATCCTTTTCATGTTTAGGGTTGACAGTGTGTGTCGTTCCCTAGTGCTGTTCATTAGTGTTTAAGGGTCCATGCCTCTTTTTTAAGTGTTTTTAAATCATGTACTGTTTATTCATCCCTTTTTGCACTGTGTCAAATAAATAAACAAATATATCAATTGCATACCTGAGTGCTCCCATACGGGTTACTTTTTTCTCTTTTCACTCACATACAGTATGTATATATATATATATATATATATATATATATATATATACAGTATATATACACAGTGTATATATGTATACTGTATATATATATATATATATATATATATATATATATATATATATATATATATATATATATATATATATATATATATATATATATATATATATATACAGTGTATATACTGTACAGTATATACAGTATTTATTTCTCTTCATGTCTTTATTTATTTATTTATTTATTTAGATTTATTTATTAATTGTGGG